>NW_026096273.1:0-644 GCF_023614345.1 Adelges cooleyi | reverse complement strand
TATGTTTTGATTTCATTATGCCAATACTCTACTGTACTAGTCCTCTTGGATAAAACCACTTTCAGATTAACGCCTCTCCCAGGGGGTGCCTGAAGTCTAAGAAAGATATCAATCAACATATTCATTTAAAATGTGTACAAACGGGGTGAAATATTTAATATTAAACACAATGTGTGTAAAACAATTATAATAATTATTTTAAATATCACCGAAACAGTCATGTTACAGTCAAATCTCTTGTTCACATCACTTTTACACGCCGGTTGCAAAAGTATTCAAGTATATTATGCATACATTTAGGCAACCACCGGACTCCACAAGCTGCTGGTAAGTGTATTATTAACCAAACTTTTTGGCACAAATAATTTTCAATTATTATTTTGTTTTCAATACAATGTGAAATTTAGAAAATATGTACACTATAGAAAGTAATAATAATACTTTTTCAAGTAAATTTAAAATAGATTGGCGAGCTAAGTGTCTCAGTTAAAGCGAATTAAATTAAACGGTCAAGACTGGAAACAAGAAAAATGACTTATCATGACAATATCTGGAGTTAATAAATTGATTGTTCCCATTCAAGACGGTAAGTGCATTTTATTCATAAAAGTTAAAAGAAGTAAACTTTTTTAAGTATCTAGGTG
>NW_026096272.1:0-4321 GCF_023614345.1 Adelges cooleyi | reverse complement strand
CCAACACAAGCAACATAAATCGCTCTCGAGATTAATGGGATCCAAATTGTTTTATAAGAAAAAACGGTTGTACAGAGTGGTTGCAAGACCAGTGATAATGTGAAATGTGGCCTACAACCGGCCAGGAAGATGAGAAAAAGCTAGCTGTCATGGAGAGAAAATTCCTTAGAAAAGATATGTTCCCTAAACTGGACCTAACGGGGGAAGAGTCCGACAGAGGAAGGTTACGTTTGGTTTGCAATTTCTTATATGCCATAATTTTATTTCTGATTCGGATCAATCACGGTCGAAACTGCAACAAACAGGTATGGGTAACATTATTAATTTAATTACATTATTTAATTTCACAGTCGTGGACTAGGCCTTCTTAGACGTTTTGAGCGACACACCGGACGTGAGTGTGAAACGTTTGGTTTGGCGGCATAACTGTTCTAAAAGGGGAAACCACGCCAAAAAAAAAAAAACGAGCCTGATACTCTACCTCAAGGGTTGTTTGGAAAAAGAGTATATTTTATTATTTCATACAAACACTCCTAACATACAAGTACTCTGTAACTCTATAAGTAAGTCGGTCAGACTTATCAGACGGGCATCCCCTATTTATACTATAGGTTATTATACAGATTTATACACAGACGGGCTGTGGTTTGCACGGTGTAACAACTGTTGCCTATGATTGACTACTTTAATGGAGTAGTATGTAATATTTTATTATAATAAATATAACAAAAGCGTAAAAATTGGATTTGTGAAGTTAAAATAAAATTACACATAAAAGTAAAATGATAACTATGGCTTATTGATTTTATTGTTTTATTCAATTTTACCATTTACCATACAACCGAACAGATATGTATTTTAGTATCCAATAAGTATGTAGTCTTGCCAATTCAGAAAAAGAGAGGTACGCTGTATTTTTTTACGAATAAAATGTTTAATATTTGTTTGTGCAGTAACGTATTATTTACGAATTATTAAAATTGATTATATAAAAATCATTATGAGTGTACAATTCGTCTAATAAAACCGTATAGGTTGTCATAAAATTATCTATTTTATGATCTTAGTTAAATATTTGCGTTGGGTAAACATGCAAGAACGGTTTTTGCAAAAACAACGCGTAGCTTCTTTTCATATCATGCACAATCGAAAGCACAGAGTGACAAATAATCGAATTAATTCCATTTTCGTTTTTAAGCCTGACGTGGAATAATATTTTTGTCGACTTAAAATGTTTCGCCACGTATTAACCGGTGTACTGTTTTACACCGTATTGATTTGCAAGGATTCACAAGCAGGTCAACTAAATGCAATTTTGGGTAATCCAGGATGGGAGCGGATCACCCACGTCAACGCTAAATGTCGATTGGCCTTCAACAAAAACGGATTGTTCACCGAAGAAGATTTATTAGTATCCGGTAATAATTTGATTATTCCCAATGAAAACGCCAAACATTATATGGTCACACATTTGGTAGCATGTGTGTACGTGAACGCGATGGTTAAATTTATGAATTTATTAAGGGACATCTTAGTAGAGTATAGCAGAGCGAGAAGAATCGAGACAAACCATGTTGCAGCAGAGATGGAGGAAGAAGATAACTCGGTCGACAAATATCTGGAAAAAAAAGGCAACAACTCTAAAGATAGGTCGACTATCGACGACTTTAAAGTTTCTTGGGAGATTTTCAATTTCGCTTTGCTTCAGTTGACCAGCAATAGTCCAATGTTTGGCCGTATGTACAGTGCAATCAGGTATTTAGTCGACACAATACCACCGGGCGAATACACTCTGCACATGCTAAAAGAGGGGGTCCTGCCTTGCTTGGAAATATTTAAAGAGGTATCAAACGATTTAAGTCTATTGTTTGGAATCGGGTATACTACGCGATTAGACCCTGTCTATTTGAGAATGACAACGTTTCCTCATATATTGTCATCGTTTCTCACTGGCCAATACAAAACCACCATGGAGTCGTTTTTAGAAAATTATTGCATGGTAACGGAAACGAGTGCCATTCCTAGTGTTGGTGTAAGGAAACCACCACCGACCGACGTTGCATTTCAGTTAGGAGAAGAAATCAAAAAACTCATGGACGAGGTGGGCGAAAATTACTATTCTCAATTGGGTTTTGTGTACAACAATCACAATCAATCGACTTCTTTGGCTATTCAACCAATTCCATAGATGTACTGTGTCAAGGGGAATTTTGTCGGCTTCAAGTAATTTAAACTATCTGAATGTAGATTATTTATTTGATTAATATAACACGAGCACTATGCTGTATATATGTTGTTAATAAACTATGTGCATTGTTATTCCTCTGTTTGTCATAGTCGACTCATAGATAATTATTCCTATATGCAGGGAGTACTATCTGATGTTAGAAACTTTTTAAATAAAATTTCTTATTTAAATAAGTTAATAAAACATGTATATATACAATACCGTTTAAGTTGAATAAGTAACTATAAAAATTATTAGTTTTGGATTGAGGTAAAAACAAAAATAAAATATTGAGATCACTCTGTATGAAATAAAAAATAAGATATCAGATGGATCAGCTGTATAGATCTGTATTAAAGTATACTGTCTATCATTGTACTCCATCTGATCGTTGTTAACAAAGTTGTTCTAAAAGATTACACACTTCACGTAAGGGTAAGTGATCATTCTTTTTATCAATGCTGTCATCAAGTTGGTTTAAATTGTTTATTATGGAACTTATTTGGTTTAAGCAAAGATGGATAGCAAGGAGCTAAATCGAGGCAAAATATTTATTTCTATAACCTGTTGCACAGTAAATTGATGGAAAATAAAACCACATAGAAACAGTCATTATAAAATACAGTTAGGGGTCCAGGAAACATTTCCAACAAAAGTACACAAATTACACTTATTGTAAGTATCAAACGTGCATATCGTAACAATAATTATTTTATTTTTTCTTAATGTGTAAAAATCGATTGTATGAAACGGTATAATCAAAAACAAAAACAAAAACCACTCAATTAATTCGAATTTTTCGGAATAAAACTAACTATCAAAAAATAAATGAAGAAAAATGAATATGTAAAAACTAATAAATTAGAAAAAGTCTTAATGAGCACTTGTGTTATATTATATAGTTAATAAATAAAACAAAGACATATTTAAATATGTCTTTGTATATTATTGTCTTCTTATATTTATTTAAATAAATATAAGAAAATAAATCCAACAACAAAATTTACACTTTTTAAATAGCTGACGTTGAGGAAACCACTTGAAGTCTATACTTCATTAGATTTATGTCGAACACATTCAGTTATTTTTTCCTATTAAAAAGTTGAATATTAAAACCATTCTAGTTTTTTAACAAATCTATTTTTCAAACAACTGAAAATATTTGACTAGTTATAATAATAGCACTTATAGTACTTAATGGTCAGTTATAATTTGAGAGTACACTTACCTATACCTGGAAGAATATTAAATATTATACTTTACTAAATATTAGAAACGTGTTATAATGTTGAGAACGTCTGCAATGTGAATCATACTGAACAATTAAATATATTTAATGATTAGGATTTAAATGTGGCCTACTCTGACAATGTTAGAGTGAGTTTCGACAACTTAATAGAGTGTGTGAATTTGGTGATGATTGTAAAATTTTAAAACTTGGTGCTACTTAAAAATAATAGTTAATAAAATTATAGAAACAGAAAATAATACCAATATTACGATGTGACAAATGACATCCATCTAAGAAGAAGAAACAATCAAAGGACGAAGTTCTATTACAAAACCTAGCAGATTGGGAACTAGCAATCAAAAAAGGGGAAAAAATAAAAAGAAGCTGTATAGGGTGATTTTTTTTATCACGTGTCACTCAATTTCTACTGGGTTTAAATAATAATTATTACATTTTTTCTTGTAGTGTATTATATAATGTGATCTCAATTTACCATACATTTTTTTTGTTCCTACCACCTTTCCAAATAAGTTTTTTTGTTGTAACTATGGAAACTTAAATGATTACTAGTATTATATTTTTAATAATTTTTTAATTTAAGAATAATATACTAAACATTTTGAGCATTAAATAACTATTTTTAAAATTATAAGAGTTTAAAAGATAGGATTGTAGGGAGCGTATTAGGAATTGCGCGCACACAAAAGTAGTACTACTCTACCTTTCCTTATGCCCTAAACTTGAAACTTTATTAACTTCACAAATAGTTATCCGACCATTCAAAAGTTTTAGTAGAATATTTAAGTATATTTATATTTTAATTTAAAAAGTTGAAAAAATATATACGTTACCAATTAAGTTTC
>NW_026096271.1:0-75509 GCF_023614345.1 Adelges cooleyi | reverse complement strand
CATTTGGTATATTATATTATTTAGTTTTGAGAAACGTATAGAACCTATTGATGTCGTCACTGTCCGTGTATTTTAAATTAAGTGCCGCGGAAACGTGTGGGGCCCATATCTATCTACTTTCAGTGAAAATAGTTTTAAACAATACACCACAATCTACGGGTTTTTTTTCTTTTTTTTAATAACGCTTCCATCCCTCCCGTCGGACAAACCGGATAGAAAATAATAATTCCTTTATACACCACGTTCTACAACCTTTCAAATTCAGATCGACTATAACGCGGCGGCCGCCGCCGACTACTTCCCGCGCGCGCCAAAAATACAATTTACACTGTGCCTAATACTATCCCGACCCGTTCATCGTCTATCGCCTATTATTTTACCCGCTTTCTTTTAATACAAATAATACTTCAATAAAAACGGTCGTTGGAAATTTTCAAGATTAATCTAAAAATGTAAGTAACAACATTCTCGGGGGATACCCACGACCGTCGATAATAATAAAACTGTTGTATTAATTTTACCAACAGCGCCCGCTGTAAGGTCAATAAAGAAATAATTGTAACGCATGTAGTGGCCCTGAAAAGGGCCGTTTTAAAGAGGATTTGTAGTGTTTGAGACGATTAAGCACGTTCTCCGCGAATACGGCGAGCCAACTGGATGTCCTTGGGCATGATGGTAACGCGCTTGGCGTGGATAGCGCACAAGTTGGTGTCTTCGAACAGACCGACCAAGTACGCTTCGCTGGCTTCTTGCAGAGCCATGACGGCCGAGCTCTGGAAACGCAAGTCGGTCTTGAAGTCTTGGGCGATCTCGCGGACCAAGCGTTGGAACGGCAATTTGCGGATCAACAGCTCGGTGCTCTTCTGGTAACGACGGATTTCACGGAGAGCCACGGTACCGGGACGGTAACGATGGGGTTTCTTCACTCCTCCGGTGGCCGGTGCGCTCTTGCGGGCGGCTTTGGTGGCCAACTGCTTCCTGGGAGCCTTGCCTCCGGTAGATTTGCGGGCGGTTTGCTTGGTACGGGCCATGTCGGTAGTTCGTAGACTGTGTGTAAAAACTCGAAACGGTCGAATGTGTCTCCACACACCGAACGAGCTGGTTATATACAAATTCGGATCATAGGCGCGAGTTCTCATTGGTCGACGGAACGGCCTGCCGAAACAGAGGGGGTTCGCGCGATACCGCGCCGCGATTGGTCCGCGCGACGGCCCGATTACATAAATACGACGCGAAAACGTTGTCCGGGCATCATTCGATTTGTTTCTTCAGTCCGACGCAGCTCTCCGAACGACAATCAGCAACAATGACTGGACGCGGCAAAGGAGGAAAAGGTTTGGGAAAAGGAGGCGCCAAACGTCATCGTAAAGTGCTGCGGGACAACATCCAAGGAATCACCAAGCCGGCCATTCGTCGGTTAGCCCGCCGCGGTGGTGTCAAACGTATCTCCGGCCTGATCTACGAAGAGACCCGCGGAGTGTTGAAGGTGTTTCTGGAAAACGTAATCCGTGACGCCGTCACCTACACCGAGCACGCCAAGAGGAAGACCGTCACCGCCATGGACGTGGTCTACGCTCTGAAACGCCAAGGCCGCACTCTGTACGGTTTCGGAGGTTAATTCCCGACGACCGTTCGCATTGCACCCTACCTACTGTTCTTTAAAACGGCCCTTTTCAGGGCCACCATTTTATGTTATCACAATTATTCATTAACGTTTATGTCATTTAATGCATTTCGCAGTCGGCTACATGAGTACGTTAGTGTATAATATTATGTGTCACGTGTTTGGATGCGCAAAATAGTTAATATTATGAAGTATACCGTATGAATTAACAAAACGTTATGGCGTATTGCCATTATAATAATAATATATATATATATATACAAACGAGTAGTTTTAACGGTATACATTTGTAATTGTTCGAGTTAATATTTTATAGTACATACAGACTATTGTGTACTCTGTAACATACATGCTAGTTGACATAAAAAATATAACAAACTAAATGTATAATATAATATAACATACTAATTGAATATTTGTGTATTATACAATTAGTAGAATCGCACGTGGGTAATATACGATTTTTATAACTATTGTCACAATAATATAATATTGTAAGTCATTGATCTAAATCTATAATATCTATTAATATCGATGACAATATTATTGAAGAGACAATATTTCGATATTAACCAATGATGTTATTATTGTAGTGCCGGCCGATGTTGTAGCTAAATAGCAAAATACAATTGTCTTTTTTGTTTTAGTCAAGTGTCATTAAATCACTGTTGTCACATATGTATACGTTGGTATTTCAAGCTCATACTAATAATCATATTGTATATTATACTTAAATATTATTTCCAATTCGAGTTATAGTCATATTTTATAAATTGTTATTGACCTAGAAAAATAACTAAAGTAGATTTGCTGAAATTCTAAGTTATAATTGTTTAAATATACCTATATTTTCTAAGGCTCGACAAAATAATGTAACGATATTTTTCGCCCAACATAGCACATCATTTTATACCGAAAACACAACAAGAGTGTTGCGCAATAATAGTAAATATTGGTGGCCCTGAAAAGGGCCGTTTTAATATTTGTAAATACGGCGACGACGTTCTTATGCTTTCTTTTCGGTCTTCTTGGGCAAAAGGACGGCTTGGATGTTGGGCAACACACCGCCTTGGGCGATGGTGACGCCGGACAACAGTTTGTTCAACTCCTCGTCGTTCCTGATGGCCAACTGCAAATGTCTGGGGATGATACGGGTCTTCTTGTTGTCACGGGCGGCGTTACCGGCCAACTCCAACACTTCAGCGGCCAAGTACTCCATGACGGCGGCCAGGTACACGGGAGCGCCGGCACCGACGCGCTCGGCGTAGTTGCCCTTCCTCAACAGACGATGGATACGACCGACCGGGAACTGGAGTCCGGCACGGGACGACCGGGTCTTCGATTTGCCGCTCTTTGCTTTTCCTCCTTTGCCGCGTCCGCTCATGATGCTCGATTGTAGATTGTCGTGTAGTGAAACGAGAGAAAATCCAGACGATACTGATGATCGGAACAGGCCAAAATCGGTATTTATACACTTATACGACGTAAACGCGTCTGTATGTTGGCCTACGTTTGAAAATAACAACGATGAAAAACCACACTTCGTAGGTATGAACGTCCCAAGCTATGTGTTGTTTATACTCGTCGTGTTTTTCTTTGATGCTTAGACGTTGACGATGAAAAAACGGCACATCGTAGGGTTCGCTTTTAAACACAAAGTGTTAGTCTTACTCGTCGTTTTTTCGTCGACTCTTACAAATCGTACTCGATAAACGAAGTCGCGACGCGTAATAAATATGAGCGTAAACGATTTTCGAACCATCATTCGTCCACCAGCTACCGGCCAACTATTTCGACGACCCGCAAACCGTGTACAACCGCAGTCACTATGGCACCAGGAGGTAAATCCGCAGGCAAGGCCATGAAGAAGTCCGGCAAGGCGCAGAAAAACATCACCAAGTCCGACAAGAAGCGCAAGCCGAAGAGGAAAGAATCGTACGGTATTTACATCTACAAGGTGTTGAAACAAGTCCACCCCGACACCGGCGTTTCCTCCAAGGCTATGAGCATCATGAACAGCTTCGTCAACGACATTTTCGAACGCATCGCCGCCGAATCCAGCCGTCTGGCCCACTACAACAAGCGTTCGACCATCACCAGCCGGGAGATCCAGACCGCCGTCCGTCTCCTGTTGCCCGGTGAATTGGCCAAGCACGCCGTCAGTGAAGGCACCAAGGCCGTGACCAAGTACACCAGTTCCAAATAAGCATTTCGATATTAGTCGCGCGCTATATCCACTTAAAACGGCCCTTTTCAGGGCCACCAAATTATTATTATTCTGATACACGTTATTACATAATAATATTATTATTATTCGTAGTGTATCCTATTTAAGTTATTAATATCTGGGGTTTTTTAATTTTTATTGACAATATCACCGACCGGACGGACGACCGCCGTGTGTGTTATCGTCTTTTGTATCATTATATTACGTTTGTCGTCGGTTAGTACTACGACGTGTATTTTATTTGTACATTCAGCGAATTTTTTCACATTACATTACTAAAAATATAAATTCACTACACAAATTAGAAAAAAACGGGAAAACAATATTAGCTATATATAACACTTAAATTAGCTATATATGTATATAACAGTTTTATTAACTAAAATAAAATACAACAGTGATCTGCTCACTCGAGTTAATTGCATAACGACACAGTTTACTGGCAGAGTATAATATTATTGCATTTGAATATATTATATTATTAGGGCCCGGGACTTGTAACGAATGGTCTGAAAAATAGATCTGACTGCAGTATAGTTCTTAAAGACCAACGTATTTTAGCAAATAAGCAATTAAACGTAGGCCAAACAAACTATACAAAATTTTCTACACAGTAAAAATGTCAATAGTGTTTATTATTTAAGGCCGCCCAAATTACTTTGTCGGGGGCACTCTCCCGTAATCGACCGTTTTATTACGAGGAGGGTATTGTCGCGCGCATTATTGTTTTTACGAATATTATAATTGTGTGTGTGTTTATTAACTTTTGAGTTACTTTTCTTTTATATTTTGGGATTTTTTTATTCTTAGGCAGGTGGGTACTCAAATGTTTTATTATTTTCGATAATTGCGTCATATTTTAAAATTTTGTTTATTTAAAAGTGTTAAATTTATTTTTTATAAAAACTATTTTTATTTAGGTTTTGCGGTTACAACTAGTATGAACTAGTGATGGGAATCGGAAAATCCGGATTTTCACAAAAAAACGCTATTTAAGCTACTTAAAAATCATATAAGTGTTAAATAATTTTACAACATAAAGCTCTATATCTAAGTAACATTTTTTTGATAAATATGTGAAAATAAAACAAAACCCCAAAGAGATAAACTGCTTTTGAATTTCGGATTTGTTGAAATCCGAAAATCCGGAATCCGAAATCCGAAAGCATTTTATAAACAAAGTTAAAAGTTTTTTTTTAAAAAATGTTATCAACAAATTTTACTTAGGTACACATCTTTATATTGTAATAGTATTTAACAATTAAATGATTTTCAAATGACTTAAAAAGCGTTTTTTTGAAAAATCCGGATTTTCGGATTCCCATCACTAGTACGAACATGATATTTAAAAAATACAAGTTATATTTAAAAATAAGTAGAAAATAAATTTCGAGTGCATATTTGGGGTTTCATTGAACAATTTACAGATAGGTACAATATAAAAAAAGCGATTATGAAGTACGTTTGTATGTGAGTACGTATGCATGCATGTATGTATGTATGTATGGATGGTGTGTACGTCAACAGATATCGCTTTTAGAATTGATCGACATCGAGACGGTTTTTCGTGTACAGTTTATCATATACGACTATAGTACACAAGTATTTGAATTTGAATACAAATTTACAATGAAATACAAATGAATACAACGACGTGGGTCGTTCGTTCCGCTCGTTTGTTTTTTTGTTTTTGTCCTGTTATCTATATCTCGCGTGTGCCGTTTAACGCACAGCGCAGCGGCCGCGTCCGTTGTTTTTTTCCGTTTTTAATCGGTCAGGTCAATTTGTAGTATGATAAACTGTACACGAAAAACTATCTCGATATCGATCAATTCTAAAAGCAATGTCTTTTAACGTACACGCCATCCATACGTACATACATACATACATACATACATCCATACATACATACATCCATCCATACATACATACATACATACATACATACATACATACATACATCCATACATACATACATACATACATACATACATACATACTTGCATACTTCATAATCGCTTTAATCATCTTACATATTATCTGCAATAGCCAAGTATTTTTTATAGCATTACAATAACGTTGGTATTTTTATTAAATTTCCCCGCTCGTCCATTCTAAAGGCGTCACCTCTGCCCTTTCAATCTGTTTAAAATACGATTGTCATAATTTTTTTTTATTTGTATTCTACGGGTAATACCGACTAACAGTTGATGAACTACGGATTTATTCTAAGTTTGTATCTGTGGGACATCATTTTCCTAAATATACAATAACAAACGTATTTACTCATATTGTAATCGTTTTAACTTTTTCATTCCATTTCACAGTCACTATTACTTACTGTAGTTTGTATTACTATAATCTATAAAATATTAAATATCGGTACGAGACACCGCCGTTGACCGACACGACTATTGTGTGTATATTATATTTTATTAATATTTGGTGGTCCTGAAAAGGACCGTTTTAAGGGTTTAAGAGAGTGTTTTTAACAAATTACGCCTTCTTTTTGGGCGCAGCCGTCTTCTTGACTGCCACCTTCTTCGCCTTGGGTGCCTTGGCTTTGGTGGCCGGCGCTTTCTTAGCCTTGGCCGGAGACTTTTTCGGTTTCGCGGCTTTGGGTTTAGGCGCTGCGGCTACCTTTTTCACCTTCTTGGCGGCGGGCTCGCCGGATTTCGGTTTCTTGGCACCGGTGCTCTTCCTCTTCTTGGCCGCTCCGGGCGCCTTGGACACCGCCGCTTTCTTGGCGATCGGCTTCTTTTTCGGCGCTACCTTCTTCTCTTTTTTGACTTCGGCGGCCAATTTGAAATGGCCCGACGCTCCGTTGCCCTTGGTCTGGACCAGCTTGCCGCTGGCGACGGCCGACTTTAGGAATTTGCGGATGAAAGGCGCTAGCTTGGCAGCGTCCACTTTGTAGTTGGCGGCCAAATATTTCTTGATAGCCGGCAACGACGATCCTTTTTTCTCCTTCAGTTCCTTGACGGCTGCGATCACCATCACGGCCGTGGTAGGATGAGCCGGTGCGGCTTTCTTCGCCTTGGGAGCGGCGGACTTCTTTTTCGGCGACTTGGCCTGGGCCGGCGACGAGGCGGCTGGTGCTGGTGCGGCGACTGCGGTGTCGGTCATGGTGAAGCGGTTTGAAAATAGACTCTGGTACTCTGGCAAAATGAACAGGAACGGTGTGTATAACCCGCGTTCGGCCATCATGCCAGCTATATACTCGTCGCCATACCGACTAGTAAACGCTTACGGAATCGAATTTTTCGTTTTGACGTGATCCCGTTCTGTTTTATCTCGTTTTTTCCGCTCGAAAATCACGTAACGGCGATAAATCTCTTTCTCCTTAAAGCCAACGTTATAGCAAAGCCGTCGGTCGGTCGAATTTTCTCTTTAAGTCGACGGCCGCTGTGCCGTAGGAGGTTGTTCCGACCAGTCCGACTATTCAACGATACACCTCTTTCGAGGTCGATTACAACCCGTTAATTTCGAGTTAAATTAAAAAGTCTTTTCGATTCGCAATCTGCACGTGTATTGAAAAATTATCGCGTAGGGTAAAAGAGTCTGAGATATGAAGAGACCGAAGGGCGTGGTGTCGAATTCGGGTCGTTAGTAGTTTTACGTGTCGCGTAGTTATTATCAAAACTCTATGCGATATTTTGACGGCGGCAACACCGACCGAATCGACTTTAGATTACACCGAAAATAGTAAAAACAATTTTAATTGTCATTATAAAAATATATTACCTATTCAGCTATTAAAGCTGCCCAGATTTCTATTAAAAATAAGGCTTAACTCTATTTCAATTAAATCGTTAACCGCTTCGAACGAGTAAACCGTCGCGATTAAGACGTCTTTACATTTGTTTAAATTTATTTTATATATTTTTGAAAGTTAAAGACCGATTTATTACGTTTGCTCAATAGTAGTATTGTTAAATATCTAGACTCGCCCGTGATCGTCGGGGCTCCATATTATGACGGTTTCGTCCAAAGTGTACGAGGCAGCACAGTGTAAGAACTGAACAACGAGTAGCCCGTTTACAAAACCGATTACGTTCCAAAAAATTAATATCGGTATTATTATTTTAAAGTTTTATGATAACGTTTTGGTTTATTTTTTCTTGAAATAAATTTCCAAAACCCATTTTTTACCTGATAAACATATACTTTATGTGTAGGCTTATTTCCAAAATGTATTGTCTGCAGTAGTTGCCATGAGGCATGTAAATATTGACCGTTTGACAAATAAAAACTTATTATCGACAAAATGGTTTTCACATAGGTATTACATATTATATTTTAATATTAAAGTCGGAAACAATTATTTCTCGTTTTATTAAACGAAAATGCTAAATAATTATTGTAAAATTAGAAATAGAAATACAAAATTTATTTTATGAATAAAATCGTTGTTTTTTTTTCTCCAGAAATAATCTACTTAAATCCAAAACTTTTCGTTTACTCACATTTGAGTGCCGAACTTAATTACTTTTTCATTTTAAACGTGGTTGGAAAAATAATTTAAAATATAGAGCAATTAAAAAAAAAAAAATTGCAATTTATAGATAACAACTATTTGTCTTGGGCATTTTATTAAACGGGTTTTTTCATGTTTTCCCAAAATTTCAAAAAGTGTTGACTTTTATAATTAATTGTATATATGCTATTCGATAAACAAAATACAAACACCAGCTGAACAATGGCCATTTCACATTAGCAAGTAATATATTATTATTTGACATTTGGTATATTATATTATTTAGTTTTGAGAAACGTATAGAACCTATTGATGTCGTCACTGTCCGTGTATTTTAAATTAAGTGCCGCGGAAACGTGTGGGGCCCATATCTATCTACTTTCAGTGAAAATAGTTTTAAACAATACACCACAATCTACGGGTTTTTTTTCTTTTTTTTAATAACGCTTCCATCCCTCCCGTCGGACAAACCGGATAGAAAATAATAATTCCTTTATACACCACGTTCTACAACCTTTCAAATTCAGATCGACTATAACGCGGCGGCCGCCGCCGACTACTTCCCGCGCGCGCCAAAAATACAATTTACACTGTGCCTAATACTATCCCGACCCGTTCATCGTCTATCGCCTATTATTTTACCCGCTTTCTTTTAATACAAATAATACTTCAATAAAAACGGTCGTTGGAAATTTTCAAGATTAATCTAAAAATGTAAGTAACAACATTCTCGGGGGGATACCCACGACCGTCGATAATAATAAAACTGTTGTATTAATTTTACCAACAGCGCCCGCTGTAAGGTCAATAAAGAAATAATTGTAACGCATGTAGTGGCCCTGAAAAGGGCCGTTTTAAAGAGGATTTGTAGTGTTTGAGACGATTAAGCACGTTCTCCGCGAATACGGCGAGCCAACTGGATGTCCTTGGGCATGATGGTAACGCGCTTGGCGTGGATAGCGCACAAGTTGGTGTCTTCGAACAGACCGACCAAGTACGCTTCGCTGGCTTCTTGCAGAGCCATGACGGCCGAGCTCTGGAAACGCAAGTCGGTCTTGAAGTCTTGGGCGATCTCGCGGACCAAGCGTTGGAACGGCAATTTGCGGATCAACAGCTCGGTGCTCTTCTGGTAACGACGGATTTCACGGAGAGCCACGGTACCGGGACGGTAACGATGGGGTTTCTTCACTCCTCCGGTGGCCGGTGCGCTCTTGCGGGCGGCTTTGGTGGCCAACTGCTTCCTGGGAGCCTTGCCTCCGGTAGATTTGCGGGCGGTTTGCTTGGTACGGGCCATGTCGGTAGTTCGTAGACTGTGTGTAAAAACTCGAAACGGTCGAATGTGTCTCCACACACCGAACGAGCTGGTTATATACAAATTCGGATCATAGGCGCGAGTTCTCATTGGTCGACGGAACGGCCTGCCGAAACAGAGGGGGTTCGCGCGATACCGCGCCGCGATTGGTCCGCGCGACGGCCCGATTACATAAATACGACGCGAAAACGTTGTCCGGGCATCATTCGATTTGTTTCTTCAGTCCGACGCAGCTCTCCGAACGACAATCAGCAACAATGACTGGACGCGGCAAAGGAGGAAAAGGTTTGGGAAAAGGAGGCGCCAAACGTCATCGTAAAGTGCTGCGGGACAACATCCAAGGAATCACCAAGCCGGCCATTCGTCGGTTAGCCCGCCGCGGTGGTGTCAAACGTATCTCCGGCCTGATCTACGAAGAGACCCGCGGAGTGTTGAAGGTGTTTCTGGAAAACGTAATCCGTGACGCCGTCACCTACACCGAGCACGCCAAGAGGAAGACCGTCACCGCCATGGACGTGGTCTACGCTCTGAAACGCCAAGGCCGCACTCTGTACGGTTTCGGAGGTTAATTCCCGACGACCGTTCGCATTGCACCCTACCTACTGTTCTTTAAAACGGCCCTTTTCAGGGCCACCATTTTATGTTATCACAATTATTCATTAACGTTTATGTCATTTAATGCATTTCGCAGTCGGCTACATGAGTACGTTAGTGTATAATATTATGTGTCACGTGTTTGGATGCGCAAAATAGTTAATATTATGAAGTATACCGTATGAATTAACAAAACGTTATGGCGTATTGCCATTATAATAATAATATATATATATATATATACAAACGAGTAGTTTTAACGGTATACATTTGTAATTGTTCGAGTTAATATTTTATAGTACATACAGACTATTGTGTACTCTGTAACATACATGCTAGTTGACATAAAAAATATAACAAACTAAATGTATAATATAATATAACATACTAATTGAATATTTGTGTATTATACAATTAGTAGAATCGCACGTGGGTAATATACGATTTTTATAACTATTGTCACAATAATATAATATTGTAAGTCATTGATCTAAATCTATAATATCTATTAATATCGATGACAATATTATTGAAGAGACAATATTTCGATATTAACCAATGATGTTATTATTGTAGTGCCGGCCGATGTTGTAGCTAAATAGCAAAATACAATTGTCTTTTTTGTTTTAGTCAAGTGTCATTAAATCACTGTTGTCACATATGTATACGTTGGTATTTCAAGCTCATACTAATAATCATATTGTATATTATACTTAAATATTATTTCCAATTCGAGTTATAGTCATATTTTATAAATTGTTATTGACCTAGAAAAATAACTAAAGTAGATTTGCTGAAATTCTAAGTTATAATTGTTTAAATATACCTATATTTTCTAAGGCTCGACAAAATAATGTAACGATATTTTTCGCCCAACATAGCACATCATTTTATACCGAAAACACAACAAGAGTGTTGCGCAATAATAGTAAATATTGGTGGCCCTGAAAAGGGCCGTTTTAATATTTGTAAATACGGCGACGACGTTCTTATGCTTTCTTTTCGGTCTTCTTGGGCAAAAGGACGGCTTGGATGTTGGGCAACACACCGCCTTGGGCGATGGTGACGCCGGACAACAGTTTGTTCAACTCCTCGTCGTTCCTGATGGCCAACTGCAAATGTCTGGGGATGATACGGGTCTTCTTGTTGTCACGGGCGGCGTTACCGGCCAACTCCAACACTTCAGCGGCCAAGTACTCCATGACGGCGGCCAGGTACACGGGAGCGCCGGCACCGACGCGCTCGGCGTAGTTGCCCTTCCTCAACAGACGATGGATACGACCGACCGGGAACTGGAGTCCGGCACGGGACGACCGGGTCTTCGATTTGCCGCTCTTTGCTTTTCCTCCTTTGCCGCGTCCGCTCATGATGCTCGATTGTAGATTGTCGTGTAGTGAAACGAGAGAAAATCCAGACGATACTGATGATCGGAACAGGCCAAAATCGGTATTTATACACTTATACGACGTAAACGCGTCTGTATGTTGGCCTACGTTTGAAAATAACAACGATGAAAAACCACACTTCGTAGGTATGAACGTCCCAAGCTATGTGTTGTTTATACTCGTCGTGTTTTTCTTTGATGCTTAGACGTTGACGATGAAAAAACGGCACATCGTAGGGTTCGCTTTTAAACACAAAGTGTTAGTCTTACTCGTCGTTTTTTCGTCGACTCTTACAAATCGTACTCGATAAACGAAGTCGCGACGCGTAATAAATATGAGCGTAAACGATTTTCGAACCATCATTCGTCCACCAGCTACCGGCCAACTATTTCGACGACCCGCAAACCGTGTACAACCGCAGTCACTATGGCACCAGGAGGTAAATCCGCAGGCAAGGCCATGAAGAAGTCCGGCAAGGCGCAGAAAAACATCACCAAGTCCGACAAGAAGCGCAAGCCGAAGAGGAAAGAATCGTACGGTATTTACATCTACAAGGTGTTGAAACAAGTCCACCCCGACACCGGCGTTTCCTCCAAGGCTATGAGCATCATGAACAGCTTCGTCAACGACATTTTCGAACGCATCGCCGCCGAATCCAGCCGTCTGGCCCACTACAACAAGCGTTCGACCATCACCAGCCGGGAGATCCAGACCGCCGTCCGTCTCCTGTTGCCCGGTGAATTGGCCAAGCACGCCGTCAGTGAAGGCACCAAGGCCGTGACCAAGTACACCAGTTCCAAATAAGCATTTCGATATTAGTCGCGCGCTATATCCACTTAAAACGGCCCTTTTCAGGGCCACCAAATTATTATTATTCTGATACACGTTATTACATAATAATATTATTATTATTCGTAGTGTATCCTATTTAAGTTATTAATATCTGGGGTTTTTAATTTTTATTGACAATATCACCGACCGGACGGACGACCGCCGTGTGTGTTATCGTCTTTTGTATCATTATATTACGTTTGTCGTCGGTTAGTACTACGACGTGTATTTTATTTGTACATTCAGCGAATTTTTTCACATTACATTACTAAAAATATAAATTCACTACACAAATTAGAAAAAAACGGGAAAACAATATTAGCTATATATAACACTTAAATTAGCTATATATGTATATAACAGTTTTATTAACTAAAATAAAATACAACAGTGATCTGCTCACTCGAGTTAATTGCATAACGACACAGTTTACTGGCAGAGTATAATATTATTGCATTTGAATATATTATATTATTAGGGCCCGGGACTTGTAACGAATGGTCTGAAAAATAGATCTGACTGCAGTATAGTTCTTAAAGACCAACGTATTTTAGCAAATAAGCAATTAAACGTAGGCCAAACAAACTATACAAAATTTTCTACACAGTAAAAATGTCAATAGTGTTTATTATTTAAGGCCGCCCAAATTACTTTGTCGGGGGCACTCTCCCGTAATCGACCGTTTTATTACGAGGAGGGTATTGTCGCGCGCATTATTGTTTTTACGAATATTATAATTGTGTGTGTGTTTATTAACTTTTGAGTTACTTTTCTTTTATATTTTGGGATTTTTTTATTCTTAGGCAGGTGGGTACTCAAATGTTTTATTATTTTCGATAATTGCGTCATATTTTAAAATTTTGTTTATTTAAAAGTGTTAAATTTATTTTTTATAAAAACTATTTTTATTTAGGTTTTGCGGTTACAACTAGTATGAACTAGTGATGGGAATCGGAAAATCCGGATTTTCACAAAAAAACGCTATTTAAGCTACTTAAAAATCATATAAGTGTTAAATAATTTTACAACATAAAGCTCTATATCTAAGTAACATTTTTTTGATAAATATGTGAAAATAAAACAAAACCCCAAAGAGATAAACTGCTTTTGAATTTCGGATTTGTTGAAATCCGAAAATCCGGAATCCGAAATCCGAAAGCATTTTATAAACAAAGTTAAAAGTTTTTTTTTAAAAAATGTTATCAACAAATTTTACTTAGGTACACATCTTTATATTGTAATAGTATTTAACAATTAAATGATTTTCAAATGACTTAAAAAGCGTTTTTTTGAAAAATCCGGATTTTCGGATTCCCATCACTAGTACGAACATGATATTTAAAAAATACAAGTTATATTTAAAAATAAGTAGAAAATAAATTTCGAGTGCATATTTGGGGTTTCATTGAACAATTTACAGATAGGTACAATATAAAAAAAGCGATTATGAAGTACGTTTGTATGTGAGTACGTATGCATGCATGTATGTATGTATGTATGGATGGTGTGTACGTCAACAGATATCGCTTTTAGAATTGATCGACATCGAGACGGTTTTTCGTGTACAGTTTATCATATACGACTATAGTACACAAGTATTTGAATTTGAATACAAATTTACAATGAAATACAAATGAATACAACGACGTGGGTCGTTCGTTCCGCTCGTTTGTTTTTTTGTTTTTGTCCTGTTATCTATATCTCGCGTGTGCCGTTTAACGCACAGCGCAGCGGCCGCGTCCGTTGTTTTTTTCCGTTTTTAATCGGTCAGGTCAATTTGTAGTATGATAAACTGTACACGAAAAACTATCTCGATATCGATCAATTCTAAAAGCAATGTCTTTTAACGTACACGCCATCCATACGTACATACATACATACATACATACATCCATACATACATACATCCATCCATACATACATACATACATACATACATACATACATACATACATCCATACATACATACATACATACATACATACATACATACTTGCATACTTCATAATCGCTTTAATCATCTTACATATTATCTGCAATAGCCAAGTATTTTTTATAGCATTACAATAACGTTGGTATTTTTATTAAATTTCCCCGCTCGTCCATTCTAAAGGCGTCACCTCTGCCCTTTCAATCTGTTTAAAATACGATTGTCATAATTTTTTTTTATTTGTATTCTACGGGTAATACCGACTAACAGTTGATGAACTACGGATTTATTCTAAGTTTGTATCTGTGGGACATCATTTTCCTAAATATACAATAACAAACGTATTTACTCATATTGTAATCGTTTTAACTTTTTCATTCCATTTCACAGTCACTATTACTTACTGTAGTTTGTATTACTATAATCTATAAAATATTAAATATCGGTACGAGACACCGCCGTTGACCGACACGACTATTGTGTGTATATTATATTTTATTAATATTTGGTGGTCCTGAAAAGGACCGTTTTAAGGGTTTAAGAGAGTGTTTTTAACAAATTACGCCTTCTTTTTGGGCGCAGCCGTCTTCTTGACTGCCACCTTCTTCGCCTTGGGTGCCTTGGCTTTGGTGGCCGGCGCTTTCTTAGCCTTGGCCGGAGACTTTTTCGGTTTCGCGGCTTTGGGTTTAGGCGCTGCGGCTACCTTTTTCACCTTCTTGGCGGCGGGCTCGCCGGATTTCGGTTTCTTGGCACCGGTGCTCTTCCTCTTCTTGGCCGCTCCGGGCGCCTTGGACACCGCCGCTTTCTTGGCGATCGGCTTCTTTTTCGGCGCTACCTTCTTCTCTTTTTTGACTTCGGCGGCCAATTTGAAATGGCCCGACGCTCCGTTGCCCTTGGTCTGGACCAGCTTGCCGCTGGCGACGGCCGACTTTAGGAATTTGCGGATGAAAGGCGCTAGCTTGGCAGCGTCCACTTTGTAGTTGGCGGCCAAATATTTCTTGATAGCCGGCAACGACGATCCTTTTTTCTCCTTCAGTTCCTTGACGGCTGCGATCACCATCACGGCCGTGGTAGGATGAGCCGGTGCGGCTTTCTTCGCCTTGGGAGCGGCGGACTTCTTTTTCGGCGACTTGGCCTGGGCCGGCGACGAGGCGGCTGGTGCTGGTGCGGCGACTGCGGTGTCGGTCATGGTGAAGCGGTTTGAAAATAGACTCTGGTACTCTGGCAAAATGAACAGGAACGGTGTGTATAACCCGCGTTCGGCCATCATGCCAGCTATATACTCGTCGCCATACCGACTAGTAAACGCTTACGGAATCGAATTTTTCGTTTTGACGTGATCCCGTTCTGTTTTATCTCGTTTTTTCCGCTCGAAAATCACGTAACGGCGATAAATCTCTTTCTCCTTAAAGCCAACGTTATAGCAAAGCCGTCGGTCGGTCGAATTTTCTCTTTAAGTCGACGGCCGCTGTGCCGTAGGAGGTTGTTCCGACCAGTCCGACTATTCAACGATACACCTCTTTCGAGGTCGATTACAACCCGTTAATTTCGAGTTAAATTAAAAAGTCTTTTCGATTCGCAATCTGCACGTGTATTGAAAAATTATCGCGTAGGGTAAAAGAGTCTGAGATATGAAGAGACCGAAGGGCGTGGTGTCGAATTCGGGTCGTTAGTAGTTTTACGTGTCGCGTAGTTATTATCAAAACTCTATGCGATATTTTGACGGCGGCAACACCGACCGAATCGACTTTAGATTACACCGAAAATAGTAAAAACAATTTTAATTGTCATTATAAAAATATATTACCTATTCAGCTATTAAAGCTGCCCAGATTTCTATTAAAAATAAGGCTTAACTCTATTTCAATTAAATCGTTAACCGCTTCGAACGAGTAAACCGTCGCGATTAAGACGTCTTTACATTTGTTTAAATTTATTTTATATATTTTTGAAAGTTAAAGACCGATTTATTACGTTTGCTCAATAGTAGTATTGTTAAATATCTAGACTCGCCCGTGATCGTCGGGGCTCCATATTATGACGGTTTCGTCCAAAGTGTACGAGGCAGCACAGTGTAAGAACTGAACAACGAGTAGCCCGTTTACAAAACCGATTACGTTCCAAAAAATTAATATCGGTATTATTATTTTAAAGTTTTATGATAACGTTTTGGTTTATTTTTTCTTGAAATAAATTTCCAAAACCCATTTTTTACCTGATAAACATATACTTTATGTGTAGGCTTATTTCCAAAATGTATTGTCTGCAGTAGTTGCCATGAGGCATGTAAATATTGACCGTTTGACAAATAAAAACTTATTATCGACAAAATGGTTTTCACATAGGTATTACATATTATATTTTAATATTAAAGTCGGAAACAATTATTTCTCGTTTTATTAAACGAAAATGCTAAATAATTATTGTAAAATTAGAAATAGAAATACAAAATTTATTTTATGAATAAAATCGTTGTTTTTTTTTCTCCAGAAATAATCTACTTAAATCCAAAACTTTTCGTTTACTCACATTTGAGTGCCGAACTTAATTACTTTTTCATTTTAAACGTGGTTGGAAAAATAATTTAAAATATAGAGCAATTAAAAAAAAAAAATTGCAATTTATAGATAACAACTATTTGTCTTGGGCATTTTATTAAACGGGTTTTTTCATGTTTTCCCAAAATTTCAAAAAGTGTTGACTTTTATAATTAATTGTATATATGCTATTCGATAAACAAAATACAAACACCAGCTGAACAATGGCCATTTCACATTAGCAAGTAATATATTATTATTTGACATTTGGTATATTATATTATTTAGTTTTGAGAAACGTATAGAACCTATTGATGTCGTCACTGTCCGTGTATTTTAAATTAAGTGCCGCGGAAACGTGTGGGGCCCATATCTATCTACTTTCAGTGAAAATAGTTTTAAACAATACACCACAATCTACGGGTTTTTTTTCTTTTTTTAATAACGCTTCCATCCCTCCCGTCGGACAAACCGGATAGAAAATAATAATTCCTTTATACACCACGTTCTACAACCTTTCAAATTCAGATCGACTATAACGCGGCGGCCGCCGCCGACTACTTCCCGCGCGCGCCAAAAATACAATTTACACTGTGCCTAATACTATCCCGACCCGTTCATCGTCTATCGCCTATTATTTTACCCGCTTTCTTTTAATACAAATAATACTTCAATAAAAACGGTCGTTGGAAATTTTCAAGATTAATCTAAAAATGTAAGTAACAACATTCTCGGGGGGATACCCACGACCGTCGATAATAATAAAACTGTTGTATTAATTTTACAACAACAGCGCCCGCTGTAAGGTCAATAAAGAAATAATTGTAACGCATGTAGTGGCCCTGAAAAGGGCCGTTTTAAAGAGGATTTGTAGTGTTTGAGACGATTAAGCACGTTCTCCGCGAATACGGCGAGCCAACTGGATGTCCTTGGGCATGATGGTAACGCGCTTGGCGTGGATAGCGCACAAGTTGGTGTCTTCGAACAGACCGACCAAGTACGCTTCGCTGGCTTCTTGCAGAGCCATGACGGCCGAGCTCTGGAAACGCAAGTCGGTCTTGAAGTCTTGGGCGATCTCGCGGACCAAGCGTTGGAACGGCAATTTGCGGATCAACAGCTCGGTGCTCTTCTGGTAACGACGGATTTCACGGAGAGCCACGGTACCGGGACGGTAACGATGGGTTTTCTTCACTCCTCCGGTGGCCGGTGCGCTCTTGCGGGCGGCTTTGGTGGCCAACTGCTTCCTGGGAGCCTTGCCTCCGGTAGATTTGCGGGCGGTTTGCTTGGTACGGGCCATGTCGGTAGTTCGTAGACTGTGTGTAAAAACTCGAAACGGTCGAATGTGTCTCCACACACCGAACGAGCTGGTTATATACAAATTCGGATCATAGGCGCGAGTTCTCATTGGTCGACGGAACGGCCTGCCGAAACAGAGGGGGTTCGCGCGATACCGCGCCGCGATTGGTCCGCGCGACGGCCCGATTACATAAATACGACGCGAAAACGTTGTCCGGGCATCATTCGATTTGTTTCTTCAGTCCGACGCAGCTCTCCGAACGACAATCAGCAACAATGACTGGACGCGGCAAAGGAGGAAAAGGTTTGGGAAAAGGAGGCGCCAAACGTCATCGTAAAGTGCTGCGGGACAACATCCAAGGAATCACCAAGCCGGCCATTCGTCGGTTAGCCCGCCGCGGTGGTGTCAAACGTATCTCCGGCCTGATCTACGAAGAGACCCGCGGAGTGTTGAAGGTGTTTCTGGAAAACGTAATCCGTGACGCCGTCACCTACACCGAGCACGCCAAGAGGAAGACCGTCACCGCCATGGACGTGGTCTACGCTCTGAAACGCCAAGGCCGCACTCTGTACGGTTTCGGAGGTTAATTCCCGACGACCGTTCGCATTGCACCCTACCTACTGTTCTTTAAAACGGCCCTTTTCAGGGCCACCATTTTATGTTATCACAATTATTCATTAACGTTTATGTCATTTAATGCATTTCGCAGTCGGCTACATGAGTACGTTAGTGTATAATATTATGTGTCACGTGTTTGGATGCGCAAAATAGTTAATATTATGAAGTATACCGTATGAATTAACAAAACGTTATGGCGTATTGCCATTATAATAATAATATATATATATATATATACAAACGAGTAGTTTTAACGGTATACATTTGTAATTGTTCGAGTTAATATTTTATAGTACATACAGACTATTGTGTACTCTGTAACATACATGCTAGTTGACATAAAAATATAACAAACTAAATGTATAATATAATATAACATACTAATTGAATATTTGTGTATTATACAATTAGTAGAATCGCACGTGGGTAATATACGATTTTTATAACTATTGTCACAATAATATAATATTGTAAGTCATTGATCTAAATCTATAATATCTATTAATATCGATGACAATATTATTGAAGAGACAATATTTCGATATTAACCAATGATGTTATTATTGTAGTGCCGGCCGATGTTGTAGCTAAATAGCAAAATACAATTGTCTTTTTTGTTTTAGTCAAGTGTCATTAAATCACTGTTGTCACATATGTATACGTTGGTATTTCAAGCTCATACTAATAATCATATTGTATATTATACTTAAATATTATTTCCAATTCGAGTTATAGTCATATTTTATAAATTGTTATTGACCTAGAAAAATAACTAAAGTAGATTTGCTGAAATTCTAAGTTATAATTGTTTAAATATACCTATATTTTCTAAGGCTCGACAAAATAATGTAACGATATTTTTCGCCCAACATAGCACATCATTTTATACCGAAAACACAACAAGAGTGTTGCGCAATAATAGTAAATATTGGTGGCCCTGAAAAGGGCCGTTTTAATATTTGTAAATACGGCGACGACGTTCTTATGCTTTCTTTTCGGTCTTCTTGGGCAAAAGGACGGCTTGGATGTTGGGCAACACACCGCCTTGGGCGATGGTGACGCCGGACAACAGTTTGTTCAACTCCTCGTCGTTCCTGATGGCCAACTGCAAATGTCTGGGGATGATACGGGTCTTCTTGTTGTCACGGGCGGCGTTACCGGCCAACTCCAACACTTCAGCGGCCAAGTACTCCATGACGGCGGCCAGGTACACGGGAGCGCCGGCACCGACGCGCTCGGCGTAGTTGCCCTTCCTCAACAGACGATGGATACGACCGACCGGGAACTGGAGTCCGGCACGGGACGACCGGGTCTTCGATTTGCCGCTCTTTGCTTTTCCTCCTTTGCCGCGTCCGCTCATGATGCTCGATTGTAGATTGTCGTGTAGTGAAACGAGAGAAAATCCAGACGATACTGATGATCGGAACAGGCCAAAATCGGTATTTATACACTTATACGACGTAAACGCGTCTGTATGTTGGCCTACGTTTGAAAATAACAACGATGAAAAACCACACTTCGTAGGTATGAACGTCCCAAGCTATGTGTTGTTTATACTCGTCGTGTTTTTCTTTGATGCTTAGACGTTGACGATGAAAAAACGGCACATCGTAGGGTTCGCTTTTAAACACAAAGTGTTAGTCTTACTCGTCGTTTTTTTCGTCGACTCTTACAAATCGTACTCGATAAACGAAGTCGCGACGCGTAATAAATATGAGCGTAAACGATTTTCGAACCATCATTCGTCCACCAGCTACCGGCCAACTATTTCGACGACCCGCAAACCGTGTACAACCGCAGTCACTATGGCACCAGGAGGTAAATCCGCAGGCAAGGCCATGAAGAAGTCCGGCAAGGCGCAGAAAAACATCACCAAGTCCGACAAGAAGCGCAAGCCGAAGAGGAAAGAATCGTACGGTATTTACATCTACAAGGTGTTGAAACAAGTCCACCCCGACACCGGCGTTTCCTCCAAGGCTATGAGCATCATGAACAGCTTCGTCAACGACATTTTCGAACGCATCGCCGCCGAATCCAGCCGTCTGGCCCACTACAACAAGCGTTCGACCATCACCAGCCGGGAGATCCAGACCGCCGTCCGTCTCCTGTTGCCCGGTGAATTGGCCAAGCACGCCGTCAGTGAAGGCACCAAGGCCGTGACCAAGTACACCAGTTCCAAATAAGCATTTCGATATTAGTCGCGCGCTATATCCACTTAAAACGGCCCTTTTCAGGGCCACCAAATTATTATTATTCTGATACACGTTATTACATAATAATATTATTATTATTCGTAGTGTATCCTATTTAAGTTATTAATATCTGGGGTTTTTAATTTTTATTGACAATATCACCGACCGGACGGACGACCGCCGTGTGTGTTATCGTCTTTTGTATCATTATATTACGTTTGTCGTCGGTTAGTACTACGACGTGTATTTTATTTGTACATTCAGCGAATTTTTTCACATTACATTACTAAAAATATAAATTCACTACACAAATTAGAAAAAAACGGGAAAACAATATTAGCTATATATAACACTTAAATTAGCTATATATGTATATAAACAGTTTTATTAACTAAAATAAAATACAACAGTGATCTGCTCACTCGAGTTAATTGCATAACGACACAGTTTACTGGCAGAGTATAATATTATTGCATTTGAATATATTATATTATTAGGGCCCGGGACTTGTAACGAATGGTCTGAAAAATAGATCTGACTGCAGTATAGTTCTTAAAGACCAACGTATTTTAGCAAATAAGCAATTAAACGTAGGCCAAACAAACTATACAAAATTTTCTACACAGTAAAAATGTCAATAGTGTTTATTATTTAAGGCCGCCCAAATTACTTTGTCGGGCACTCTCCCGTAATCGACCGTTTTATTACGAGGAGGGTATTGTCGCGCGCATTATTGTTTTTAACGATATTATAATTGTGTGTGTGTTTATTAACTTTTGAGTTACTTTTCTTTTATATTTTGGGATTTTTTTATTCTTAGGCAGGTGGGTACTCAAATGTTTTATTATTTTCGATAATTGCGTCATATTTTAAAATTTTGTTTATTTAAAAGTGTTAAATTTATTTTTTATAAAAACTATTTTTATTTAGGTTTTGCGGTTACAACTAGTATGAACTAGTGATGGGAATCGGAAAATCCGGATTTTCACAAAAAAACGCTATTTAAGCTACTTAAAAATCATATAAGTGTTAAATAATTTTACAACATAAAGCTCTATATCTAAGTAACATTTTTTTGATAAATATGTGAAAATAAAACAAAACCCCAAAGAGATAAACTGCTTTTGAATTTCGGATTTGTTGAAATCCGAAAATCCGGAATCCGAAATCCGAAAGCATTTTATAAACAAAGTTAAAAGTTTTTTTTTAAAAAATGTTATCAACAAATTTTACTTAGGTACACATCTTTATATTGTAATAGTATTTAACAATTAAATGATTTTCAAATGACTTAAAAAGCGTTTTTTTGAAAAATCCGGATTTTCGGATTCCCATCACTAGTACGAACATGATATTTAAAAAATACAAGTTATATTTAAAAATAAGTAGAAAATAAATTTCGAGTGCATATTTGGGGTTTCATTGAACAATTTACAGATAGGTACAATATAAAAAAAGCGATTATGAAGTACGTTTGTATGTGAGTACGTATGCATGCATGTATGTATGTATGTATGGATGGTGTGTACGTCAACAGATATCGCTTTTAGAATTGATCGACATCGAGACGGTTTTTCGTGTACAGTTTATCATATACGACTATAGTACACAAGTATTTGAATTTGAATACAAATTTACAATGAAATACAAATGAATACAACGACGTGGGTCGTTCGTTCCGCTCGTTTGTTTTTTTGTTTTTGTCCTGTTATCTATATCTCGCGTGTGCCGTTTAACGCACAGCGCAGCGGCCGCGTCCGTTGTTTTTTTCCGTTTTTAATCGGTCAGGTCAATTTGTAGTATGATAAACTGTACACGAAAAACTATCTCGATATCGATCAATTCTAAAAGCAATGTCTTTTAACGTACACGCCATCCATACGTACATACATACATACATACATACATCCATACATACATACATCCATCCATACATACATACATACATACATACATACATACATACATACATCCATACATACATACATACATACATACATACATACATACTTGCATACTTCATAATCGCTTTAATCATCTTACATATATCTGCAATAGCCAAGTATTTTTTATAGCATTACAATAACGTTGGTATTTTTATTAAATTTCCCCGCTCGTCCATTCTAAAGGCGTCACCTCTGCCCTTTCAATCTGTTTAAAATACGATTGTCATAATTTTTTTTTATTTGTATTCTACGGGTAATACCGACTAACAGTTGATGAACTACGGATTTATTCTAAGTTTGTATCTGTGGGACATCATTTTCCTAAATATACAATAACAAACGTATTTACTCATATTGTAATCGTTTTAACTTTTTCATTCCATTTCACAGTCACTATTACTTACTGTAGTTTGTATTACTATAATCTATAAAATATTAAATATCGGTACGAGACACCGCCGTTGACCGACACGACTATTGTGTGTATATTATATTTTATTAATATTTGGTGGTCCTGAAAAGGACCGTTTTAAGGGTTTAAGAGAGTGTTTTTAACAAATTACGCCTTCTTTTTGGGCGCAGCCGTCTTCTTGACTGCCACCTTCTTCGCCTTGGGTGCCTTGGCTTTGGTGGCCGGCGCTTTCTTAGCCTTGGCCGGAGACTTTTTCGGTTTCGCGGCTTTGGGTTTAGGCGCTGCGGCTACCTTTTTCACCTTCTTGGCGGCGGGCTCGCCGGATTTCGGTTTCTTGGCACCGGTGCTCTTCCTCTTCTTGGCCGCTCCGGGCGCCTTGGACACCGCCGCTTTCTTGGCGATCGGCTTCTTTTTCGGCGCTACCTTCTTCTCTTTTTTGACTTCGGCGGCCAATTTGAAATGGCCCGACGCTCCGTTGCCCTTGGTCTGGACCAGCTTGCCGCTGGCGACGGCCGACTTTAGGAATTTGCGGATGAAAGGCGCTAGCTTGGCAGCGTCCACTTTGTAGTTGGCGGCCAAATATTTCTTGATAGCCGGCAACGACGATCCTTTTTTCTCCTTCAGTTCCTTGACGGCTGCGATCACCATCACGGCCGTGGTAGGATGAGCCGGTGCGGCTTTCTTCGCCTTGGGAGCGGCGGACTTCTTTTTCGGCGACTTGGCCTGGGCCGGCGACGAGGCGGCTGGTGCTGGTGCGGCGACTGCGGTGTCGGTCATGGTGAAGCGGTTTGAAAATAGACTCTGGTACTCTGGCAAAATGAACAGGAACGGTGTGTATAACCCGCGTTCGGCCCATCATGCCAGCTATATACTCGTCGCCATACCGACTAGTAAACGCTTACGGAATCGAATTTTTCGTTTTGACGTGATCCCGTTCTGTTTTATCTCGTTTTTTCCGCTCGAAAATCACGTAACGGCGATAAATCTCTTTCTCCTTAAAGCCAACGTTATAGCAAAGCCGTCGGTCGGTCGAATTTTCTCTTTAAGTCGACGGCCGCTGTGCCGTAGGAGGTTGTTCCGACCAGTCCGACTATTCAACGATACACCTCTTTCGAGGTCGATTACAACCCGTTAATTTCGAGTTAAATTAAAAAGTCTTTTCGATTCGCAATCTGCACGTGTATTGAAAAATTATCGCGTAGGGTAAAAGAGTCTGAGATATGAAGAGACCGAAGGGCGTGGTGTCGAATTCGGGTCGTTAGTAGTTTTACGTGTCGCGTAGTTATTATCAAAACTCTATGCGATATTTTGACGGCGGCAACACCGACCGAATCGACTTTAGATTACACCGAAAATAGTAAAAACAATTTTAATTGTCATTATAAAAATATATTACCTATTCAGCTATTAAAGCTGCCCAGATTTCTATTAAAAATAAGGCTTAACTCTATTTCAATTAAATCGTTAACCGCTTCGAACGAGTAAACCGTCGCGATTAAGACGTCTTTACATTTGTTTAAATTTATTTTATATATTTTTGAAAGTTAAAGACCGATTTATTACGTTTGCTCAATAGTAGTATTGTTAAATATCTAGACTCGCCCGTGATCGT
The DNA here is from genome assembly GCF_023614345.1 of Adelges cooleyi. NCBI lineage: Eukaryota > Metazoa > Arthropoda > Insecta > Hemiptera > Adelgidae > Adelges > Adelges cooleyi. The sequence goes on along the minus strand of NW_026096271.1, from coordinate 50,515 downwards.
CGGGGCTCCATATTATGACGGTTTCGTCCAAAGTGTACGAGGCAGCACAGTGTAAGAACTGAACAACGAGTAGCCCGTTTACAAAACCGATTACGTTCCAAAAAATTAATATCGGTATTATTATTTTAAAGTTTTATGATAACGTTTTGGTTTATTTTTCTTGAAATAAATTTCCAAAACCCATTTTTTACCTGATAAACATATACTTTATGTGTAGGCTTATTTCCAAAATGTATTGTCTGCAGTAGTTGCCATGAGGCATGTAAATATTGACCGTTTGACAAATAAAAACTTATTATCGACAAAATGGTTTTCACATAGGTATTACATATTATATTTTAATATTAAAGTCGGAAACAATTATTTCTCGTTTTATTAAACGAAAATGCTAAATAATTATTGTAAAATTAGAAATAGAAATACAAAATTTATTTTATGAATAAAATCGTTGTTTTTTTTTCTCCAGAAATAATCTACTTAAATCCAAAACTTTTCGTTTACTCACATTTGAGTGCCGAACTTAATTACTTTTTCATTTTAAACGTGGTTGGAAAAATAATTTAAAATATAGAGCAATTAAAAAAAAAAAAATTGCAATTTATAGATAACAACTATTTGTCTTGGGCATTTTATTAAACGGGTTTTTTCATGTTTTCCCAAAATTTCAAAAAGTGTTGACTTTTATAATTAATTGTATATATGCTATTCGATAAACAAAATACAAACACCAGCTGAACAATGGCCATTTCACATTAGCAAGTAATATATTATTATTTGACATTTGGTATATTATATTATTTAGTTTTGAGAAACGTATAGAACCTATTGATGTCGTCACTGTCCGTGTATTTTAAATTAAGTGCCGCGGAAACGTGTGGGGCCCATATCTATCTACTTTCAGTGAAAATAGTTTTAAACAATACACCACAATCTACGGGTTTTTTTTCTTTTTTTTAATAACGCTTCCATCCCTCCCGTCGGACAAACCGGATAGAAAATAATAATTCCTTTATACACCACGTTCTACAACCTTTCAAATTCAGATCGACTATAACGCGGCGGCCGCCGCCGACTACTTCCCGCGCGCGCCAAAAATACAATTTACACTGTGCCTAATACTATCCCGACCCGTTCATCGTCTATCGCCTATTATTTTACCCGCTTTCTTTTAATACAAATAATACTTCAATAAAAACGGTCGTTGGAAATTTTCAAGATTAATCTAAAAATGTAAGTAACAACATTCTCGGGGGGATACCCACGACCGTCGATAATAATAAAACTGTTGTATTAATTTTACCAACAGCGCCCGCTGTAAGGTCAATAAAGAAATAATTGTAACGCATGTAGTGGCCCTGAAAAGGGCCGTTTTAAAGAGGATTTGTAGTGTTTGAGACGATTAAGCACGTTCTCCGCGAATACGGCGAGCCAACTGGATGTCCTTGGGCATGATGGTAACGCGCTTGGCGTGGATAGCGCACAAGTTGGTGTCTTCGAACAGACCGACCAAGTACGCTTCGCTGGCTTCTTGCAGAGCCATGACGGCCGAGCTCTGGAAACGCAAGTCGGTCTTGAAGTCTTGGGCGATCTCGCGGACCAAGCGTTGGAACGGCAATTTGCGGATCAACAGCTCGGTGCTCTTCTGGTAACGACGGATTTCACGGAGAGCCACGGTACCGGGACGGTAACGATGGGGTTTCTTCACTCCTCCGGTGGCCGGTGCGCTCTTGCGGGCGGCTTTGGTGGCCAACTGCTTCCTGGGAGCCTTGCCTCCGGTAGATTTGCGGCGGTTTGCTTGGTACGGGCCATGTCGGTAGTTCGTAGACTGTGTGTAAAAACTCGAAACGGTCGAATGTGTCTCCACACACCGAACGAGCTGGTTATATACAAATTCGGATCATAGGCGCGAGTTCTCATTGGTCGACGGAACGGCCTGCCGAAACAGGGGGGTTCGCGCGATACCGCGCCGCGATTGGTCCGCGCGACGGCCCGATTACATAAATACGACGCGAAAACGTTGTCCGGGCATCATTCGATTTGTTTCTTCAGTCCGACGCAGCTCTCCGAACGACAATCAGCAACAATGACTGGACGCGGCAAAGGAGGAAAAGGTTTGGGAAAAGGAGGCGCCAAACGTCATCGTAAAGTGCTGCGGGACAACATCCAAGGAATCACCAAGCCGGCCATTCGTCGGTTAGCCCGCCGCGGTGGTGTCAAACGTATCTCCGGCCTGATCTACGAAGAGACCCGCGGAGTGTTGAAGGTGTTTCTGGAAAACGTAATCCGTGACGCCGTCACCTACACCGAGCACGCCAAGAGGAAGACCGTCACCGCCATGGACGTGGTCTACGCTCTGAAACGCCAAGGCCGCACTCTGTACGGTTTCGGAGGTTAATTCCCGACGACCGTTCGCATTGCACCCTACCTACTGTTCTTTAAAACGGCCCTTTTCAGGGCCACCATTTTATGTTATCACAATTATTCATTAACGTTTATGTCATTTAATGCATTTCGCAGTCGGCTACATGAGTACGTTAGTGTATAATATTATTATGTGTCACGTGTTTGGATGCGCAAAATAGTTAATATTATGAAGTATACCGTATGAATTAACAAAACGTTATGGCGTATTGCCATTATAATAATAATATATATATATATATATACAAACGAGTAGTTTTAACGGTATACATTTGTAATTGTTCGAGTTAATATTTTATAGTACATACAGACTATTGTGTACTCTGTAACATACATGCTAGTTGACATAAAAAATATAACAAACTAAATGTATAATATAATATAACATACTAATTGAATATTTGTGTATTATACAATTAGTAGAATCGCACGTGGGTAATATACGATTTTTATAACTATTGTCACAATAATATAATATTGTAAGTCATTGATCTAAATCTATAATATCTATTAATATCGATGACAATATTATTGAAGAGACAATATTTCGATATTAACCAATGATGTTATTATTGTAGTGCCGGCCGATGTTGTAGCTAAATAGCAAAATACAATTGTCTTTTTTTTTTTTAGTCAAGTGTCATTAAATCACTGTTGTCACATATGTATACGTTGGTATTTCAAGCTCATACTAATAATCATATTGTATATTATACTTAAATATTATTTCCAATTCGAGTTATAGTCATATTTTATAAATTGTTATTGACCTAGAAAAATAACTAAAGTAGATTTGCTGAAATTCTAAGTTATAATTGTTTAAATATACCTATATTTTCTAAGGCTCGACAAAATAATGTAACGATATTTTTCGCCCAACATAGCACATCATTTTATACCGAAAACACAACAAGAGTGTTGCGCAATAATAGTAAATATTGGTGGCCCTGAAAAGGGCCGTTTTAATATTTGTAAATACGGCGACGACGTTCTTATGCTTTCTTTTCGGTCTTCTTGGGCAAAAGGACGGCTTGGATGTTGGGCAACACACCGCCTTGGGCGATGGTGACGCCGGACAACAGTTTGTTCAACTCCTCGTCGTTCCTGATGGCCAACTGCAAATGTCTGGGGATGATACGGGTCTTCTTGTTGTCACGGGCGGCGTTACCGGCCAACTCCAACACTTCAGCGGCCAAGTACTCCATGACGGCGGCCAGGTACACGGGAGCGCCGGCACCGACGCGCTCGGCGTAGTTGCCCTTCCTCAACAGACGATGGATACGACCGACCGGGAACTGGAGTCCGGCACGGGACGACCGGGTCTTCGATTTGCCGCTCTTTGCTTTTCCTCCTTTGCCGCGTCCGCTCATGATGCTCGATTGTAGATTGTCGTGTAGTGAAACGAGAGAAAATCCAGACGATACTGATGATCGGAACAGGCCAAAATCGGTATTTATACACTTATACGACGTAAACGCGTCTGTATGTTGGCCTACGTTTGAAAATAACAACGATGAAAAACCACACTTCGTAGGTATGAACGTCCCAAGCTATGTGTTGTTTATACTCGTCGTGTTTTTCTTTGATGCTTAGACGTTGACGATGAAAAAACGGCACATCGTAGGGTTCGCTTTTAAACACAAAGTGTTAGTCTTACTCGTCGTTTTTTTCGTCGACTCTTACAAATCGTACTCGATAAACGAAGTCGCGACGCGTAATAAATATGAGCGTAAACGATTTTCGAACCATCATTCGTCCACCAGCTACCGGCCAACTATTTCGACGACCCGCAAACCGTGTACAACCGCAGTCACTATGGCACCAGGAGGTAAATCCGCAGGCAAGGCCATGAAGAAGTCCGGCAAGGCGCAGAAAAACATCACCAAGTCCGACAAGAAGCGCAAGCCGAAGAGGAAAGAATCGTACGGTATTTACATCTACAAGGTGTTGAAACAAGTCCACCCCGACACCGGCGTTTCCTCCAAGGCTATGAGCATCATGAACAGCTTCGTCAACGACATTTTCGAACGCATCGCCGCCGAATCCAGCCGTCTGGCCCACTACAACAAGCGTTCGACCATCACCAGCCGGGAGATCCAGACCGCCGTCCGTCTCCTGTTGCCCGGTGAATTGGCCAAGCACGCCGTCAGTGAAGGCACCAAGGCCGTGACCAAGTACACCAGTTCCAAATAAGCATTTCGATATTAGTCGCGCGCTATATCCACTTAAAACGGCCCTTTTCAGGGCCACCAAATTATTATTATTCTGATACACGTTATTACATATAATATTATTATTATTCGTAGTAGTGTATCCTATTTAAGTTATTAATATCTGGGGTTTTTAATTTTTATTGACAATATCACCGACCGGACGGACGACCGCCGTGTGTGTTATCGTCTTTTGTATCATTATATTACGTTTGTCGTGGTTAGTACTACGTGTATTTTACATACATTCAATTTTATTTTTACATTACATTACTAAAAAATAAAATCACTACACAAATTAGAAAAAAACGGGAAAACAATATTAGCTATATATAACACTTAAATTAGCTATATATGTATATAACAGTTTTATTAACTAAAATAAAATACAACAGTGATCTGCTCACTCGAGTTAATTGCATAACGACACAGTTTACTGGCAGAGTATAATATTATTGCATTTGAATATATTATATTATTAGGGCCCGGGACTTGTAACGAATGGTCTGAAAAATAGATCTGACTGCAGTATAGTTCTTAAAGACCAACGTATTTTAGCAAATAAGCAATTAAACGTAGGCCAAACAAACTATACAAAATTTTCTACACAGTAAAAATGTCAATAGTGTTTATTATTTAAGGCCGCCCAAATTACTTTGTCGGGGGCACTCTCCCGTAATCGACCGTTTTATTACGAGGAGGGTATTGTCGCGCGCATTATTGTTTTTACGAATATTATAATTGTGTGTGTGTTTATTAACTTTTGAGTTACTTTTCTTTTATATTTTGGGATTTTTTTATTCTTAGGCAGGTGGGTACTCAAATGTTTTATTATTTTCGATAATTGCGTCATATTTTAAAATTTTGTTTATTTAAAAGTGTTAATTATTTATTTTTTATAAAAACTATTTTTATTTAGGTTTTGCGGTTACAACTAGTATGAACTAGTGATGGGAATCGGAAAATCCGGATTTTCACAAAAAAACGCTATTTAAGCTACTTAAAAATCATATAAGTGTTAAATAATTTTACAACATAAAGCTCTATATCTAAGTAACATTTTTTTGATAAATATGTGAAAATAAAACAAAACCCCAAAGAGATAAACTGCTTTTGAATTTCGGATTTGTTGAAATCCGAAAATCCGGAATCCGAAATCCGAAAGCATTTTATAAACAAAGTTAAAAGTTTTTTTTAAAAAATGTTATCAACAAATTTTACTTAGGTACACATCTTTATATTGTAATAGTATTTAACAATTAAATGATTTTCAAATGACTTAAAAAGCGTTTTTTTTGAAAAATCCGGATTTTCGGATTCCCATCACTAGTACGAACATGATATTTAAAAAATACAAGTTATATTTAAAAATAAGTAGAAAATAAATTTCGAGTGCATATTTGGGGTTTCATTGAACAATTTACAGATAGGTACAATATAAAAAAAGCGATTATGAAGTACGTTTGTATGTGAGTACGTATGCATGCATGTATGTATGTATGTATGGATGGTGTGTACGTCAACAGATATCGCTTTTAGAATTGATCGACATCGAGACGGTTTTTCGTGTACAGTTTATCATATACGACTATAGTACACAAGTATTTGAATTTGAATACAAATTTACAATGAAATACAAATGAATACAACGACGTGGGTCGTTCGTTCCGCTCGTTTGTTTTTTTGTTTTTGTCCTGTTATCTATATCTCGCGTGTGCCGTTTAACGCACAGCGCAGCGGCCGCGTCCGTTGTTTTTTTCCGTTTTTAATCGGTCAGGTCAATTTGTAGTATGATAAACTGTACACGAAAAACTATCTCGATATCGATCAATTCTAAAAGCAATGTCTTTTAACGTACACGCCATCCATACGTACATACATACATACATACATACATCCATACATACATACATCCATCCATACATACATACATACATACATACATACATACATACATACATCCATACATACATACATACATACATACATACATACATACTTGCATACTTCATAATCGCTTTAATCATCTTACATATTATCTGCAATAGCCAAGTATTTTTTATAGCATTACAATAACGTTGGTATTTTTATTAAATTTCCCCGCTCGTCCATTCTAAAGGCGTCACCTCTGCCCTTTCAATCTGTTTAAAATACGATTGTCATAATTTTTTTTTATTTGTATTCTACGGGTAATACCGACTAACAGTTGATGAACTACGGATTTATTCTAAGTTTGTATCTGTGGGACATCATTTTCCTAAATATACAATAACAAACGTATTTACTCATATTGTAATCGTTTTAACTTTTTCATTCCATTTCACAGTCACTATTACTTACTGTAGTTTGTATTACTATAATCTATAAAATATTAAATATCGGTACGAGACACCGCCGTTGACCGACACGACTATTGTGTGTATATTATATTTTATTAATATTGGTGGTCCTGAAAAGGACCGTTTTAAGGGTTTAAGAGAGTGTTTTTAACAAATTACGCCTTCTTTTTGGGCGCAGCCGTCTTCTTGACTGCCACCTTCTTCGCCTTGGGTGCCTTGGCTTTGGTGGCCGGCGCTTTCTTAGCCTTGGCCGGAGACTTTTTCGGTTTCGCGGCTTTGGGTTTAGGCGCTGCGGCTACCTTTTTCACCTTCTTGGCGGCGGGCTCGCCGGATTTCGGTTTCTTGGCACCGGTGCTCTTCCTCTTCTTGGCCGCTCCGGGCGCCTTGGACACCGCCGCTTTCTTGGCGATCGGCTTCTTTTTCGGCGCTACCTTCTTCTCTTTTTTGACTTCGGCGGCCAATTTGAAATGGCCCGACGCTCCGTTGCCCTTGGTCTGGACCAGCTTGCCGCTGGCGACGGCCGACTTTAGGAATTTGCGGATGAAAGGCGCTAGCTTGGCAGCGTCCACTTTGTAGTTGGCGGCCAAATATTTCTTGATAGCCGGCAACGACGATCCTTTTTTCTCCTTCAGTTCCTTGACGGCTGCGATCACCATCACGGCCGTGGTAGGATGAGCCGGTGCGGCTTTCTTCGCCTTGGGAGCGGCGGACTTCTTTTTCGGCGACTTGGCCTGGGCCGGCGACGAGGCGGCTGGTGCTGGTGCGGCGACTGCGGTGTCGGTCATGGTGAAGCGGTTTGAAAATAGACTCTGGTACTCTGGCAAAATGAACAGGAACGGTGTGTATAACCCGCGTTCGGCCATCATGCCAGCTATATACTCGTCGCCATACCGACTAGTAAACGCTTACGGAATCGAATTTTTCGTTTTGACGTGATCCCGTTCTGTTTTATCTCGTTTTTTCCGCTCGAAAATCACGTAACGGCGATAAATCTCTTTCTCCTTAAAGCCAACGTTATAGCAAAGCCGTCGGTCGGTCGAATTTTCTCTTTAAGTCGACGGCCGCTGTGCCGTAGGAGGTTGTTCCGACCAGTCCGACTATTCAACGATACACCTCTTTCGAGGTCGATTACAACCCGTTAATTTCGAGTTAAATTAAAAAGTCTTTTCGATTCGCAATCTGCACGTGTATTGAAAAATTATCGCGTAGGGTAAAAGAGTCTGAGATATGAAGAGACCGAAGGGCGTGGTGTCGAATTCGGGTCGTTAGTAGTTTTACGTGTCGCGTAGTTATTATCAAAACTCTATGCGATATTTTGACGGCGGCAACACCGACCGAATCGACTTTAGATTACACCGAAAATAGTAAAAACAATTTTAATTGTCATTATAAAAATATATTACCTATTCAGCTATTAAAGCTGCCCAGATTTCTATTAAAAATAAGGCTTAACTCTATTTCAATTAAATCGTTAACCGCTTCGAACGAGTAAACCGTCGCGATTAAGACGTCTTTACATTTGTTTAAATTTATTTTATATATTTTTGAAAGTTAAAGACCGATTTATTACGTTTGCTCAATAGTAGTATTGTTAAATATCTAGACTCGCCCGTGATCGTCGGGGCTCCATATTATGACGGTTTCGTCCAAAGTGTACGAGGCAGCACAGTGTAAGAACTGAACAACGAGTAGCCCGTTTACAAAACCGATTACGTTCCAAAAAATTAATATCGGTATTATTATTTTAAAGTTTTATGATAACGTTTTGGTTTATTTTTTCTTGAAATAAATTTCCAAAACCCATTTTTTACCTGATAAACATATACTTTATGTGTAGGCTTATTTCCAAAATGTATTGTCTGCAGTAGTTGCCATGAGGCATGTAAATATTGACCGTTTGACAAATAAAAACTTATTATCGACAAAATGGTTTTCACATAGGTATTACATATTATATTTTAATATTAAAGTCGGAAACAATTATTTCTCGTTTTATTAAACGAAAATGCTAAATAATTATTGTAAAATTAGAAATAGAAATACAAATTTATTTTATGAATAAAATCGTTGTTTTTTTTTTCTCCAGAAATAATCTACTTAAATCCAAAACTTTTCGTTTACTCACATTTGAGTGCCGAACTTAATTACTTTTTCATTTTAAACGTGGTTGGAAAAATAATTTAAAATATAGAGCAATTAAAAAAAAAAAAATTGCAATTTATAGATAACAACTATTTGTCTTGGGCATTTTATTAAACGGTTTTTTCATGTTTTCCCAAAATTTCAAAAAGTGTTGACTTTTATAATTAATTGTATATATGCTATTCGATAAACAAAATACAAACACCAGCTGAACAATGGCCATTTCACATTAGCAAGTAATATATTATTATTTGACATTTGGTATATTATATTATTTAGTTTTGAGAAACGTATAGAACCTATTGATGTCGTCACTGTCCGTGTATTTTAAATTAAGTGCCGCGGAAACGTGTGGGGCCCATATCTATCTACTTTCAGTGAAAATAGTTTTAAACAATACACCACAATCTACGGGTTTTTTTTCTTTTTTTTAATAACGCTTCCATCCCTCCCGTCGGACAAACCGGATAGAAAATAATAATTCCTTTATACACCACGTTCTCTACAACCTTTCAAATTCAGATCGACTATAACGCGGCGGCCGCCGCCGACTACTTCCCGCGCGCGCCAAAAATACAATTTACACTGTGCCTAATACTATCCCGACCCGTTCATCGTCTATCGCCTATATTTTACCCGCTTTCTTTTAATACAAATAATACTTCAATAAAAACGGTCGTTGGAAATTTTCAAGATTAATCTAAAAATGTAAGTAACAACATTCTCGGGGGATACCCACGACCGTCGATAATAATAAAACTGTTGTATTAATTTTACCAACAGCGCCCGCTGTAAGGTCAATAAAGAAATAATTGTAACGCATGTAGTGGCCCTGAAAAGGGCCGTTTTAAAGAGGATTTGTAGTGTTTGAGACGATTAAGCACGTTCTCCGCGAATACGGCGAGCCAACTGGATGTCCTTGGGCATGATGGTAACGCGCTTGGCGTGGATAGCGCACAAGTTGGTGTCTTCGAACAGACCGACCAAGTACGCTTCGCTGGCTTCTTGCAGAGCCATGACGGCCGAGCTCTGGAAACGCAAGTCGGTCTTGAAGTCTTGGGCGATCTCGCGGACCAAGCGTTGGAACGGCAATTTGCGGATCAACAGCTCGGTGCTCTTCTGGTAACGACGGATTTCACGGAGAGCCACGGTACCGGGACGGTAACGATGGGGTTTCTTCACTCCTCCGGTGGCCGGTGCGCTCTTGCGGGCGGCTTTGGTGGCCAACTGCTTCCTGGGAGCCTTGCCTCCGGTAGATTTGCGGGCGGTTTGCTTGGTACGGGCCATGTCGGTAGTTCGTAGACTGTGTGTAAAAACTCGAAACGGTCGAATGTGTCTCCACACACCGAACGAGCTGGTTATATACAAATTCGGATCATAGGCGCGAGTTCTCATTGGTCGACGGAACGGCCTGCCGAAACAGAGGGGGTTCGCGCGATACCGCGCCGCGATTGGTCCGCGCGACGGCCCGATTACATAAATACGACGCGAAAACGTTGTCCGGGCATCATTCGATTTGTTTCTTCAGTCCGACGCAGCTCTCCGAACGACAATCAGCAACAATGACTGGACGCGGCAAAGGAGGAAAAGGTTTGGGAAAAGGAGGCGCCAAACGTCATCGTAAAGTGCTGCGGGACAACATCCAAGGAATCACCAAGCCGGCCATTCGTCGGTTAGCCCGCCGCGGTGGTGTCAAACGTATCTCCGGCCTGATCTACGAAGAGACCCGCGGAGTGTTGAAGGTGTTTCTGGAAAACGTAATCCGTGACGCCGTCACCTACACCGAGCACGCCAAGAGGAAGACCGTCACCGCCATGGACGTGGTCTACGCTCTGAAACGCCAAGGCCGCACTCTGTACGGTTTCGGAGGTTAATTCCCGACGACCGTTCGCATTGCACCCTACCTACTGTTCTTTAAAACGGCCCTTTTCAGGGCCACCATTTTATGTTATCACAATTATTCATTAACGTTTATGTCATTTAATGCATTTCGCAGTCGGCTACATGAGTACGTTAGTGTATAATATTATGTGTCACGTGTTTGGATGCGCAAAATAGTTAATATTATGAAGTATACCGTATGAATTAACAAAACGTTATGGCGTATTGCCATTATAATAATAATATATATATATATATACAAACGAGTAGTTTTAACGGTATACATTTGTAATTGTTCGAGTTAATATTTTATAGTACATACAGACTATTGTGTACTCTGTAACATACATGCTAGTTGACATAAAAAATATAACAAACTAAATGTATAATATAATATAACATACTAATTGAATATTTGTGTATTATACAATTAGTAGAATCGCACGTGGGTAATATACGATTTTTATAACTATTGTCACAATAATATAATATTGTAAGTCATTGATCTAAATCTATAATATCTATTAATATCGATGACAATATTATTGAAGAGACAATATTTCGATATTAACCAATGATGTTATTATTGTAGTGCCGGCCGATGTTGTAGCTAAATAGCAAAATACAATTGTCTTTTTTGTTTTAGTCAAGTGTCATTAAATCACTGTTGTCACATATGTATACGTTGGTATTTCAAGCTCATACTAATAATCATATTGTATATTATACTTAAATATTATTTCCAATTCGAGTTATAGTCATATTTTATAAATTGTTATTGACCTAGAAAAATAACTAAAGTAGATTTGCTGAAATTCTAAGTTATAATTGTTTAAATATACCTATATTTTCTAAGGCTCGACAAAATAATGTAACGATATTTTTCGCCCAACATAGCACATCATTTTATACCGAAAACACAACAAGAGTGTTGCGCAATAATAGTAAATATTGGTGGCCCTGAAAAGGGCCGTTTTAATATTTGTAAATACGGCGACGACGTTCTTATGCTTTCTTTTCGGTCTTCTTGGGCAAAAGGACGGCTTGGATGTTGGGCAACACACCGCCTTGGGCGATGGTGACGCCGGACAACAGTTTGTTCAACTCCTCGTCGTTCCTGATGGCCAACTGCAAATGTCTGGGGATGATACGGGTCTTCTTGTTGTCACGGGCGGCGTTACCGGCCAACTCCAACACTTCAGCGGCCAAGTACTCCATGACGGCGGCCAGGTACACGGGAGCGCCGGCACCGACGCGCTCGGCGTAGTTGCCCTTCCTCAACAGACGATGGATACGACCGACCGGGAACTGGAGTCCGGCACGGGACGACCGGGTCTTCGATTTGCCGCTCTTTGCTTTTCCTCCTTTGCCGCGTCCGCTCATGATGCTCGATTGTAGATTGTCGTGTAGTGAAACGAGAGAAAATCCAGACGATACTGATGATCGGAACAGGCCAAAATCGGTATTTATACACTTATACGACGTAAACGCGTCTGTATGTTGGCCTACGTTTGAAAATAACAACGATGAAAAACCACACTTCGTAGGTATGAACGTCCCAAGCTATGTGTTGTTTATACTCGTCGTGTTTTTCTTTGATGCTTAGACGTTGACGATGAAAAAACGGCACATCGTAGGGTTCGCTTTTAAACACAAAGTGTTAGTCTTACTCGTCGTTTTTTCGTCGACTCTTACAAATCGTACTCGATAAACGAAGTCGCGACGCGTAATAAATATGAGCGTAAACGATTTTCGAACCATCATTCGTCCACCAGCTACCGGCCAACTATTTCGACGACCCGCAAACCGTGTACAACCGCAGTCACTATGGCACCAGGAGGTAAATCCGCAGGCAAGGCCATGAAGAAGTCCGGCAAGGCGCAGAAAAACATCACCAAGTCCGACAAGAAGCGCAAGCCGAAGAGGAAAGAATCGTACGGTATTTACATCTACAAGGTGTTGAAACAAGTCCACCCCGACACCGGCGTTCCTCCAAGGCTATGAGCATCATGAACAGCTTCGTCAACGACATTTTCGAACGCATCGCCGCCGAATCCAGCCGTCTGGCCCACTACAACAAGCGTTCGACCATCACCAGCCGGGAGATCCAGACCGCCGTCCGTCTCCTGTTGCCCGGTGAATTGGCCAAGCACGCCGTCAGTGAAGGCACCAAGGCCGTGACCAAGTACACCAGTTCCAAATAAGCATTTCGATATTAGTCGCGCGCTATATCCACTTAAAACGGCCCTTTTCAGGGCCACCAAATTATTATTATTCTGATACACGTTATTACATAATAATATTATTATTATTCGTAGTGTATCCTATTTAAGTTATTAATATCTGGGGTTTTTAATTTTTATTGACAATATCACCGACCGGACGGACGACCGCCGTGTGTGTTATCGTCTTTTGTATCATTATATTACGTTTGTCGTCGGTTAGTACTACGACGTGTATTTTATTTGTACATTCAGCGAATTTTTTCACATTACATTACTAAAAATATAAATTCACTACACAAATTAGAAAAAAACGGGAAAACAATATTAGCTATATATAACACTTAAATTAGCTATATATGTATATAACAGTTTTATTAACTAAAATAAAATACAACAGTGATCTGCTCACTCGAGTTAATTGCATAACGACACAGTTTACTGGCAGAGTATAATATTATTGCATTTGAATATATTATATTATTAGGGCCCGGGACTTGTAACGAATGGTCTGAAAAATAGATCTGACTGCAGTATAGTTCTTAAAGACCAACGTATTTTAGCAAATAAGCAATTAAACGTAGGCCAAACAAACTATACAAAATTTTCTACACAGTAAAAATGTCAATAGTGTTTATTATTTAAGGCCGCCCAAATTACTTTGTCGGGGGCACTCTCCCGTAATCGACCGTTTTATTACGAGGAGGGTATTGTCGCGCGCATTATTGTTTTTACGAATATTATAATTGTGTGTGTGTTTATTAACTTTTGAGTTACTTTTCTTTTATATTTTGGGATTTTTTTTTCTTAGGCAGGTGGGTACTCAAATGTTTTATTATTTTCGATAATTGCGTCATATTTTAAAATTTTGTTTATTTAAAAGTGTTAAATTTATTTTTATAAAAACTATTTTTATTTAGGTTTTGCGGTTACAACTAGTATGAACTAGTGATGGGAATCGGAAAATCCGGATTTTCACAAAAAAACGCTATTTAAGCTACTTAAAAATCATATAAGTGTTAAATAATTTACAACATAAAGCTCTATATCTAAGTAACATTTTTTTGATAAATATGTGAAAATAAAACAAAACCCCAAAGAGATAAACTGCTTTTGAATTTCGGATTTGTTGAAATCCGAAAATCCGGAATCCGAAATCCGAAAGCATTTTATAAACAAAGTTAAAAGTTTTTTTTTAAAAAATGTTATCAACAAATTTTACTTAGGTACACATCTTTATATTGTAATAGTATTTAACAATTAAATGATTTTCAAATGACTTAAAAAGCGTTTTTTTTGAAAAATCCGGATTTTCGGATTCCCATCACTAGTACGAACATGATATTTAAAAAATACAAGTTATATTTAAAAATAAGTAGAAAATAAATTTCGAGTGCATATTTGGGGTTTCATTGAACAATTTACAGATAGGTACAATATAAAAAAAGCGATTATGAAGTACGTTTGTATGTGAGTACGTATGCATGCATGTATGTATGTATGTATGGATGGTGTGTACGTCAACAGATATCGCTTTTAGAATTGATCGACATCGAGACGGTTTTTCGTGTACAGTTTATCATATACGACTATAGTACACAAGTATTTGAATTTGAATACAAATTTACAATGAAATACAAATGAATACAACGACGTGGGTCGTTCGTTCCGCTCGTTTGTTTTTTTGTTTTTGTCCTGTTATCTATATCTCGCGTGTGCCGTTTAACGCACAGCGCAGCGGCCGCGTCCGTTGTTTTTTTCCGTTTTTAATCGGTCAGGTCAATTTGTAGTATGATAAACTGTACACGAAAAACTATCTCGATATCGATCAATTCTAAAAGCAATGTCTTTTAACGTACACGCGCCATCACGTACATACATACATACATACATACATCCATACATACATACATCCATCCATACATACATACATACATACATACATACATACATACATACATCCATACATACATACATACATACATACATACATACATACTTGCATACTTCATAATCGCTTTAATCATCTTACATATTATCTGCAATAGCCAAGTATTTTTTATAGCATTACAATAACGTTGGTATTTTTATTAAATTTCCCCGCTCGTCCATTCTAAAGGCGTCACCTCTGCCCTTTCAATCTGTTTAAAATACGATTGTCATAATTTTTTTTTATTTGTATTCTACGGGTAATACCGACTAACAGTTGATGAACTACGGATTTATTCTAAGTTTGTATCTGTGGGACATCATTTTCCTAAATATACAATAACAAACGTATTTACTCATATTGTAATCGTTTTAACTTTTTCATTCCATTTCACAGTCACTATTACTTACTGTAGTTTGTATTACTATAATCTATAAAATATTAAATATCGGTACGAGACACCGCCGTTGACCGACACGACTATTGTGTGTATATTATATTTTATTAATATTTGGTGGTCCTGAAAAGGACCGTTTAAGGGTTTAAGAGAGTGTTTTTAACAAATTACGCCTTCTTTTTGGGCGCAGCCGTCTTCTTGACTGCCACCTTCTTCGCCTTGGGTGCCTTGGCTTTGGTGGCCGGCGCTTTCTTAGCCTTGGCCGGAGACTTTTTCGGTTTCGCGGCTTTGGGTTTAGGCGCTGCGGCTACCTTTTTCACCTTCTTGGCGGCGGGCTCGCCGGATTTCGGTTTCTTGGCACCGGTGCTCTTCCTCTTCTTGGCCGCTCCGGGCGCCTTGGACACCGCCGCTTTCTTGGCGATCGGCTTCTTTTTCGGCGCTACCTTCTTCTCTTTTTTGACTTCGGCGGCCAATTTGAAATGGCCCGACGCTCCGTTGCCCTTGGTCTGGACCAGCTTGCCGCTGGCGACGGCCGACTTTAGGAATTTGCGGATGAAAGGCGCTAGCTTGGCAGCGTCCACTTTGTAGTTGGCGGCCAAATATTTCTTGATAGCCGGCAACGACGATCCTTTTTTCTCCTTCAGTTCCTTGACGGCTGCGATCACCATCACGGCCGTGGTAGGATGAGCCGGTGCGGCTTTCTTCGCCTTGGGAGCGGCGGACTTCTTTTTCGGCGACTTGGCCTGGGCCGGCGACGAGGCGGCTGGTGCTGGTGCGGCGACTGCGGTGTCGGTCATGGTGAAGCGGTTTGAAAATAGACTCTGGTACTCTGGCAAAATGAACAGGAACGGTGTGTATAACCCGCGTTCGGCCATCATGCCAGCTATATACTCGTCGCCATACCGACTAGTAAACGCTTACGGAATCGAATTTTTCGTTTTGACGTGATCCCGTTCTGTTTTATCTCGTTTTTTTCCGCTCGAAAATCACGTAACGGCGATAAATCTCTTTCTCCTTAAAGCCAACGTTATAGCAAAGCCGTCGGTCGGTCGAATTTTCTCTTTAAGTCGACGGCCGCTGTGCCGTAGGAGGTTGTTCCGACCAGTCCGACTATTCAACGATACACCTCTTTCGAGGTCGATTACAACCCGTTAATTTCGAGTTAAATTAAAAAGTCTTTTCGATTCGCAATCTGCACGTGTATTGAAAAATTATCGCGTAGGGTAAAAGAGTCTGAGATATGAAGAGACCGAAGGGCGTGGTGTCGAATTCGGGTCGTTAGTAGTTTTACGTGTCGCGTAGTTATTATCAAAACTCTATGCGATATTTTGACGGCGGCAACACCGACCGAATCGACTTTAGATTACACCGAAAATAGTAAAAACAATTTTAATTGTCATTATAAAAATATATTACCTATTCAGCTATTAAAGCTGCCCAGATTTCTATTAAAAATAAGGCTTAACTCTATTTCAATTAAATCGTTAACCGCTTCGAACGAGTAAACCGTCGCGATTAAGACGTCTTTACATTTGTTTAAATTTATTTTATATATTTTTGAAAGTTAAAGACCGATTTATTACGTTTGCTCAATAGTAGTATTGTTAAATATCTAGACTCGCCCGTGATCGTCGGGGCTCCATATTATGACGGTTTCGTCCAAAGTGTACGAGGCAGCACAGTGTAAGAACTGAACAACGAGTAGCCCGTTTACAAAACCGATTACGTTCCAAAAAATTAATATCGGTATTATTATTTTAAAGTTTTATGATAACGTTTTGGTTTATTTTTTCTTGAAATAAATTTCCAAAACCCATTTTTTACCTGATAAACATATACTTTATGTGTAGGCTTATTTCCAAAATGTATTGTCTGCAGTAGTTGCCATGAGGCATGTAAATATTGACCGTTTGACAAATAAAAACTTATTATCGACAAAATGGTTTTCACATAGGTATTACATATTATATTTTAATATTAAAGTCGGAAACAATTATTTCTCGTTTTATTAAACGAAAATGCTAAATAATTATTGTAAAATTAGAAATAGAAATACAAAATTTATTTTATGAATAAAATCGTTGTTTTTTTTTCTCCAGAAATAATCTACTTAAATCCAAAACTTTTCGTTTACTCACATTTGAGTGCCGAACTTAATTACTTTTTCATTTTAAACGTGGTTGGAAAAATAATTTAAAATATAGAGCAATTAAAAAAAAAAAAATTGCAATTTATAGATAACAACTATTTGTCTTGGGCATTTTATTAAACGGGTTTTTTCATGTTTTCCCAAAATTTCAAAAAGTGTTGACTTTTATAATTAATTGTATATATGCTATTCGATAAACAAAATACAAACACCAGCTGAACAATGGCCATTTCACATTAGCAAGTAATATATTATTATTTGACATTTGGTATATTATATTATTTAGTTTTGAGAAACGTATAGAACCTATTGATGTCGTCACTGTCCGTGTATTTTAAATTAAGTGCCGCGGAAACGTGTGGGGCCCATATCTATCTACTTTCAGTGAAAATAGTTTTAAACAATACACCACAATCTACGGGTTTTTTTTTTTTTTTTTAATAACGCTTCCATCCCTCCCGTCGGACAAACCGGATAGAAAATAATAATTCCTTTATACACCACGTTCTACACCTTTCAAATTCATATCGACTATAACGCGGCGCCGCCGCCGACTACTTCCCGCGCGCGCCAAAAATACATTTTACACTATGCCTAACACTATCCCGACCCGTTCATCGTCTATCGCCTATTATTTTACCCGCTTTTTTTTAATACAAATAATACTTCAATAAAAACGGTCGTTGGAAATTTTCAAGATTAATCTAAAAATGTAAGTAACAACATTCTCGGGGGGATACCCACGACCGTCGATAATAATAAAACTAGTTGTATTAATTTTACCAACAGCGCGGCGCCCGCTGTAAGGTCAATAAAGAAATAATTGTAACGCATGTAGTGGCCCTGAAAAGGGCCGTTTTAAAGAGGATTTGTAGTGTTTGAGACGATTAAGCACGTTCTCCGCGAATACGGCGAGCCAACTGGATGTCCTTGGGCATGATGGTAACGCGCTTGGCGTGGATAGCGCACAAGTTGGTGTCTTCGAACAGACCGACCAAGTATGCTTCGCTGGCTTCTTGCAGAGCCATGACGGCCGAGCTCTGGAAACGCAAGTCGGTCTTGAAGTCTTGGGCGATCTCGCGGACCAAACGTTGGAACGGCAATTTGCGGATCAACAGCTCGGTGCTCTTCTGGTAACGACGGATTTCACGGAGAGCCACGGTACCGGGACGGTAACGATGGGGTTTCTTCACTCCTCCGGTCGCCGGTGCGCTCTTGCGGGCGGCTTTGGTGGCCAACTGCTTCCTGGGAGCCTTGCCTCCGGTAGATTTGCGGGCGGTTTGCTTGGTACGGGCCATGTCGGTAGTTCGTAGACTGTCTGTAAAAACTCGAAACGGTCGAATGTGTCTCCGCACACCGAACGAGCTGGTTATATACAAATTCGGATCATAGGCGCGAGTTCTCATTGGTCGACGGAACGGCCTGCCGAAACAGAGGGGGTTCGCGCGATACCGCGCCGCGATTGGTCCGCGCGACGGCCCGATTACATAAATACGACGCGAAAACGTTGTCCGGGCATCATTCGATTTGTTTCTTCAGTCCGACGCAGCTCTCCGAACGACAATCAGCAACAATGACCGGACGCGGCAAAGGAGGAAAAGGTTTGGGAAAAGGAGGCGCCAAACGTCATCGTAAAGTGCTGCGGGACAACATCCAAGGAATCACCAAGCCGGCCATTCGTCGGTTAGCCCGCCGCGGTGGTGTCAAACGTATCTCCGGCCTGATCTACGAAGAGACCCGCGGAGTGTTGAAGGTGTTTCTGGAAAACGTAATCCGTGACGCCGTCACCTACACCGAGCACGCCAAGAGGAAGACCGTCACCGCCATGGACGTGGTCTACGCTCTGAAACGCCAAGGCCGCACTCTGTACGGTTTCGGAGGTTAATTCCCGACGACCGTTCGCGTTGCACCCTACCTACTGTTCTTTAAAACGGCCCTTTTCAGGGCCACCATTTTATGTTATCACAATTATCCATTAACGTTTATGTCATTTAATGCATTTCGCAGTCGGCTACATGAGTATAATATATATTATGTGCACGTGTTTGGATGCGCAAAATAGTTAATATTATGAAGTATACCGTATGAATTAACAAAACGTTATGGCGTATTGCCATTATAATAATATATATATATACAAACGAGTAGTTTTAACGGTATACATTTGTAATTGTTCGAGTTAATATTTTATAGTACATACAGACTATTGTGTACTCTGTAACATACATGCTAGTTGACATAAAAAATATAACAAACTAAATGTATAATATAATATAACATACTAATTGAATATTTGTGTATTATACAATTAGTAGAATCGCACGTGGGTAATATACGATTTTTATAACTATAGCCCATTGGTCAAATAGACATATAAGTACTAATTTATTGTCACAATTAATAGTAATCATTGATCTAAATCTATAATATCTATTAATATCGATGACAATATTATTGAAGAGACAATATTTCGATATTAACCAATGATGTTATTATTGTAGTGCCGGCCGATGTTGTAGCTAAATAGCAAAATACAATTGTCTTTTTTGTTTTAGTCAAGTGTCATTAAATCACTGTTGTCACATATGTATACGTTGGTATTTCAAGCTCATACTAATAATCATATTGTATATTATACTTAAATATTATTTCCAATTCGAGTTATAGTCATATTTTATAAATTGTTATTGACCTAAAAAAATAACTAAAGTAGATTTGCTGAAATTCTAAGTTATAATTGTTTAAATATACCTATATTTTCTAAGGCTCGACAAAATAATGTAACGATATTTTTCGCCCAACATAGCACATCATTTTATACCGAAAACACAACAAGAGTGTTGCGCAATAATAGTAAATATTGGTGGCCCTGAAAAGGGCCGTTTTAATATTTGTAAATACGGCGACGACGTTCTTATGCTTTCTTTTCGGTCTTCTTGGGCAAAAGGACGGCTTGGATGTTGGGCAACACACCGCCTTGGGCGATGGTGACGCCGGACAACAGTTTGTTCAACTCCTCGTCGTTCCTGATGGCCAACTGCAAATGTCTGGGGATGATACGGGTCTTCTTGTTGTCACGGGCGGCGTTACCGGCCAACTCCAACACTTCAGCGGCCAAGTACTCCATGACGGCGGCCAGGTACACGGGAGCGCCGGCACCGACGCGCTCGGCGTAGTTGCCCTTCCTCAACAGACGATGGATACGACCGACCGGGAACTGGAGTCCGGCACGGGACGACCGGGTCTTCGATTTGCCGCTCTTTGCTTTTCCTCCTTTGCCGCGTCCGCTCATGATGCTCGATTGTAGATTGTCGTGTAGTGAAACGAGAGAAAATCCAGACGATACTGATGATCGGAACAGGCCAAAATCGGTATTTATACACTTATACGACGTAAACGCGTCTGTATGTTGGCCTACGTTTGAAAATAACAACGATGAAAAACCACACTTCGTAGGTATGAACGTCCCAAGCTATGTGTTGTTTATACTCGTCGTGTTTTTCTTTGATGCTTAGACGTTGACGATGAAAAAACGGCACATCGTAGGGTTCGCTTTTAAACACAAAGTGTTAGTCTTACTCGTCGTTTTTTCGTCGACTCTTACAAATCGTACTCGATAAACGAAGTCGCGACGCGTAATAAATATGAGCGTAAACGATTTTCGAACCATCATTCGTCCACCAGCTACCGGCCAACTATTTCGACGACCCGCAAACCGTGTACAACCGCAGTCACTATGGCACCAGGAGGTAAATCCGCAGGCAAGGCCATGAAGAAGTCCGGCAAGGCGCAGAAAAACATCACCAAGTCCGACAAGAAGCGCAAGCCGAAGAGGAAAGAATCGTACGGTATTTACATCTACAAGGTGTTGAAACAAGTCCACCCCGACACCGGCGTTTCCTCCAAGGCTATGAGCATCATGAACAGCTTCGTCAACGACATTTTCGAACGCATCGCCGCCGAATCCAGCCGTCTGGCCCACTACAACAAGCGTTCGACCATCACCAGCCGGGAGATCCAGACCGCCGTCCGTCTCCTGTTGCCCGGTGAATTGGCCAAGCACGCCGTCAGTGAAGGCACCAAGGCCGTGACCAAGTACACCAGTTCCAAATAAGCATTTCGATATTAGTCGCGCGCTATATCCACTTAAAACGGCCCTTTTCAGGGCCACCAAATTATTATTTCTGATACACGTTATAATATATTAATATTATTATTACTCGTAGTGTATCCTATTTAAGTTATTAATATCTGGGGTTTTTAATTTTTATTGACAATATCACCGACCGGACGGACGACCGCCGTGTGTGTTATCGTCTTTTGTATCATTATATTACGTTTGTCGTCGGTTAGTACTACGACGTGTATTTTATTTGTACATTCAGCGAATTTTTTCACATTACATTACTAAAAATATAAATTCACTACACAAATTAGAAAAAAACGGGAAAACAATATTAGCTATATATAACACTTAAATTAGCTATATATGTATATAACAGCTTTATTAACTAAAATAAAATACAACAGTGATCTGCTCACTCGAGTTAATTGCATAACGACACAGTTTACTGGCAGAGTATAATATTATTGCATTTGAATATATTATATTATTAGGGCCCGGGACTTGTAACGAATGGTCTGAAAAATAGATCTGACTGCAGTATAGTTCTTAAAGACCAACGTATTTTAGCAAATAAACGCAGGCTAAACGTAGGCCAAACAAACTATACAAAATTGTCTACACAGTAAAAATGTCAATAGTGTTTATCATTTAAGGCCGCCCAAATTACTTTGTCGGGGGCACTCTCCCGTAATCGACCGTTTTATTACGAGGAGGGTATTGTCGCGCGCATTATTGTTTTTACGATATTATAATTGTGGTGTTTTATTAACTTTTGAGTTACTTTTCTTTTACTTAATTTAAAGTGTTACCTTTTCCCGTCGATTTTAAGGTGTGTGTGTTTGAACGGTTCGTGTACCAAGTGCGTATACGACACTGACAAGTTACAATTTTGAATTACATTTTAAAGAACGAACATTTTTTTTTTTGTTATTTTGGGATTTTTTTATTCTTAGGCAGGTGGGTACTCAAATGTTTTATTATTTTCGATAATTGCGTCATATTTTAAAATTTTGTTTATTTAAAAGTGTTAAATTTATTTTTATAAAAACTATTTTTATTTAGGTTTTGCGGTTACAACTAGTATGAACTAGTGATGGGAATCGGAAAATCCGGATTTTCACAAAAAAACGCTATTTAAGCTACTTAAAAATCATATAAGTGTTAAATAATTTTACAACATAAAGCTCTATATCTAAGTAACATTTTTTTGATAAATATGTGAAAATAAAACAAAACCCCAAAGAGATAAACTGCTTTTGAATTTCGGATTTGTTGAAATCCGAAAATCCGGAATCCGAAATCCGAAAGCATTTTATAAACAAAGTTAAAAGTTTTTTTTTAAAAAATGTTATCAACAAATTTTACTTAGGTACACATCTTTATATTGTAATAGTATTTAACAATTAAATGATTTTCAAATGACTTAAAAAGCGTTTTTTTGAAAAATCCGGATTTTCGGATTCCCATCACTAGTACGAACATGATATTTAAAAAATACAAGTTATATTTAAAAAAAGTAGAAAATAAATTTCGAGTGCATACTTGGGGTTTCATTGAACAATTTACAGATAGGTACAATATAAAAAAAGCGATTATGAAGTACGTTTGTATGTGAGTACGTATGCATGCATGCATGTATGTATGTATGTATGTATGGATGGTGTGTACGTCAACAGATATCGCTTTTAGAATTGATCGACATCGAGACGGTTTTTCGTGTACAGTTTATCATATACGACTATAGTACACAAGTATTTGAATTTGAATACAAATTTACAATGAAATACAAATGAATACAACGACGTGGGTCGTTCGTTCCGCTCGTTTGTTTTTTTGTTTTTGTCCTGTTATCTATATCTCGCGTGTGCCGTTTAACGCACAGCGCAGCGGCCGCGTCGGTTGTTTTTTTCCGTTTTTAATCGGTCAGGTCAATTTGTAGTATGATAAACTGTACACGAAAAACTATCTCGATATCGATCAATTCTAAAAGCAATGTCTTTTAACGTACACGCCATCCATACGTACATACATACATACATACATACATGCTTGCATACTTCATAATCGCTTTAATCATCTTACATATTATCTGCAATAGCCAAGTATTTTTTATAGCATTACAATAACGTTGGTATTTTTATTAAATTTCCCCGCTCGTCCATTCTAAAGGCGTCACCCCTGCCCTTTCAATCTGTTTAAAATACGATTGTCATAATTTTTTTTTATTTGTATTCTACGGGTAATACCGACTAACAGTTGATGAACTACGGATTTATTCTAAGTTTGTATCTGTAGGACATCATTTTCCTAAATATACAATAACAAACGTATTTACTCATATTGTAATCGTTTTAACTTTTTCATTCCATTTCACAGTCACTATTACTTACTGTAGTTTGTATTACTATAATCTATAAAATATTAAATATCGGTACGAGACACCGCCGTTGACCGACACGACTATTGTGTGTATATTATATTTTATTAATATTTGGTGGTCCTGAAAAGGACCGTTTTAAGGGTTTAAGAGAGTGTTTTTAACAAATTACGCCTTCTTTTTGGGCGCAGCCGTCTTCTTGACTGCCACCTTCTTCGCCTTGGGTGCCTTGGCTTTGGTGGCCGGCGCTTTCTTAGCCTTGGCCGGAGACTTTTTCGGTTTCGCGGCTTTGGGTTTAGGCGCTGCGGCTACCTTTTTCACCTTCTTGGCGGCGGGCTCGCCGGATTTCGGTTTCTTGGCACCGGTGCTCTTCCTCTTCTTGGCCGCTCCGGGCGCCTTGGACACCGCCGCTTTCTTGGCGATCGGCTTCTTTTTCGGCGCTACCTTCTTCTCTTTTTTGACTTCGGCGGCCAATTTGAAATGGCCCGACGCTCCGTTGCCCTTGGTCTGGACCAGCTTGCCGCTGGCGACGGCCGACTTTAGGAATTTGCGGATGAAAGGCGCTAGCTTGGCAGCGTCCACTTTGTAGTTGGCGGCCAAATATTTCTTGATAGCCGGCAACGACGATCCTTTTTTCTCCTTCAGTTCCTTGACGGCTGCGATCACCATCACGGCCGTGGTAGGATGAGCCGGTGCGGCTTTCTTCGCCTTGGGAGCGGCGGACTTCTTTTTCGGCGACTTGGCCTGGGCCGGCGACGAGGCGGCTGGTGCTGGTGCGGCGACTGCGGTGTCGGTCATGGTGAAGCGGTTTGAAAATAGACTCTGGTACTCTGGCAAAATGAACAGGAACGGTGTGTATAACTCGCGTTTGGCCATCACGCCGTCTATATACTCGTCGCCATACCGACTAGTAAACGCTTACGGAATCGAATTTTCCGTTTTGACGTGATCCCGTTCCGTTTTATCTCGTTTTTTCCGCTCGAAAATCACTCAACGGCGATAAATCTCTTTCTCCTTAAAGCCAACGTTATAGCAAAGCCGTCGGTCGGTCGAATTTTCTCTTTAAGTCGACGGCCGCTGTGCCGTAGGAGGTTGTTCCGACCAGTCCGACTATTCAACGATACACCTCTTTCGAGGTCGATTACAACCCGTTAATTTCGAGTTAAATTAAAAAGTCTTTTCGATTCGCAATCTGCACGTGTATTGAAAAATTATCGCGTAGGGTATAAGAGTCTGAGTTATGAAGGGACCGAAGGGGGCGTGTCGAATTCGGGTCGTTAGTAGTTTTACGCGTCGCGCAGTTATCGTCGAGACTCTATGCGATATTTTGACGGCGGCCACACCGACCGAATCGACCTAAGATTACACCGAAAATAGTAAAAACAATTTCAATTGTCATTATAAAAATATATTACCCGTTCGGCTATCAAAGCTGCCCCGATTTCTATTAAAAATAAGACTTCCAAACGAACGCTGACTGTATTTTAATCGAACCGTTAAGCCGCTTCGAACGAGTAAACCGTCGCGATTAAGACGTCTTTACGTTTGTTTAAATTTATTTTATATATTTTTGAAAGTTCGAGACCGATTTATTACGTTTGCTCAATAGTAGTATTGTTAAATATCTAGACTCGCCCGTGATCGTCGGGGGTCCATATTATGACGGTTTCGTCCAAAGTGTACGAGGCAGCACAGTGTATAAACTGAACGACGAGTAGCCCGTTTACAAAACCGATTACGTTGCAAAAAATTAATATCGGTATTATTATTTTAAAGTTTTATGATAGACGTTTTGGTTTATTTTGTCTTGAAATAAATTTCCAAAACCCGATTTTTTACCTGATAAACATATACTTTATGTGTAGGCTTATTTCCAAAAGTTATTGTCTGCAGTAATT
The DNA here is from genome assembly GCF_023614345.1 of Adelges cooleyi. Taxonomy (NCBI): domain Eukaryota; kingdom Metazoa; phylum Arthropoda; class Insecta; order Hemiptera; family Adelgidae; genus Adelges; species Adelges cooleyi. The sequence goes on along the minus strand of NW_026096271.1, from coordinate 24,423 downwards.
GCCAAGAGGCATGTAATATTGACCGTTTGTCAAATAAAAACTTATTATCACATGGTTTCACATACGGTATTACATATTATATTTTAATATTAAAGTCGGAAACAATTATTTCTCATTTTATTAAACGAAAATGCTAAATTATTATTGTAAAATTAGAAATAGAAATACAAAATTTATTTTATGAATAAAATCGTTGTTTTTTTTTTCTCCAGAAATAATCTACTTAAATCCAAAACTTTTCGTTTACTCACATTTGAGTGCCGAACCTAGTTACTTTTTCATTTGAAACGTGGTTGGAAAAATAATTTAAAATATAGAGCAATTAACAAAAAAAAATTGCAATTTTAGATAACAACTATTTGTCTTGGTCATTTGTATTAAACGGTTTTTTTCATGTTTTCCCAAAATTTCAAAAAGTGTTGACTTTTATAATTAATTGTATATATGGCTAGGTTCGATAAACAAAATACAAACACCAGCTGAACAATGGCCATTTCACATTAGCAAGTAATATATTATTATTATTATACGTCATTTGGTATATTATATTATTTAGTTTTGAGAAACGTATAGAACCTATTGATGTCGTCACTGTCCGTGTATTTTAAATTAAGTGCCGCGGAAACGTGTGGGGCCCATATCTACCTACTTTCAGTTAAAATAGTTTTAAACAATACACCACAATCTACGGGTTTTTTTTCTTTTTTTTAATAACGCTTCCATCCCTCCCGTCGGACAAACCGGATAGAAAATAATAATTCCTTTATACACCACGTTCTACAACCTTTCAAATTCATATCGACTATAACGCGGCGGCCGCCGCCGACTACTTCCCGCGCGCGCCAAAAATACATTTACACTGTGCCTAACACTATCCCGACCCGTTCATCGTCTATCGCCTATTATTTTACCCGCTTTTTTTTAATACAAATAATACTTCAATAAAAACGGTCGTTGGAAATTTTCAAGATTAATCTAAAAATGTAAGTAACAACATTCTCGGGGGGATACCCACGACCGTCGATAATAATAAAACTGACCTTGTATTAATTTTACCAACAGCGCGGCGCCCGCTGTAAGGTCAATAAAGAAATAATTGTAACGCATGTAGTGGCCCTGAAAAGGGCCGTTTTAAAGAGGATTTGTAGTGTTTGAGACGATTAAGCACGTTCTCCGCGAATACGGCGAGCCAACTGGATGTCCTTGGGCATGATGGTAACGCGCTTGGCGTGGATAGCGCACAAGTTGGTGTCTTCGAACAGACCGACCAAGTATGCTTCGCTGGCTTCTTGCAGAGCCATGACGGCCGAGCTCTGGAAACGCAAGTCGGTCTTGAAGTCTTGGGCGATCTCGCGGACCAAGCGTTGGAACGGCAATTTGCGGATCAACAGCTCGGTGCTCTTCTGGTAACGACGGATTTCACGGAGAGCCACGGTACCGGGACGGTAACGATGGGGTTTCTTCACTCCTCCGGTCGCCGGTGCGCTCTTGCGGGCGGCTTTGGTGGCCAACTGCTTCCTGGGAGCCTTGCCTCCGGTAGATTTGCGGGCGGTTTGCTTGGTACGGGCCATGTCGGTAGTTCGTAGACTGTGTGTAAAAACTCGAAACGGTCGAATGTGTCTCCACACACCGAACGAGCTGGTTATATACAAATTCGGATCGTAGGCGCGAGTTCTCATTGGTCGACGGAACGGCCTGCCGAAACAGAGGGGGTTCGCGCGATACCGCGCCGCGATTGGTCCGCGCGACGGCCCGATTACATAAATACGACGCGAAAACGTTGTCCGGGCATCATTCGATTTGTTTCTTCAGTCCGACGCAGCTCTCCGAACGACAATCAGCAACAATGACCGGACGCGGCAAAGGAGGAAAAGGTTTGGGAAAAGGAGGCGCCAAACGTCATCGTAAAGTGCTGCGGGACAACATCCAAGGAATCACCAAGCCGGCCATTCGTCGGTTAGCCCGCCGCGGTGGTGTCAAACGTATCTCCGGCCTGATCTACGAAGAGACCCGCGGAGTGTTGAAGGTGTTTCTGGAAAACGTAATCCGTGACGCCGTCACCTACACCGAGCACGCCAAGAGGAAGACCGTCACCGCCATGGACGTGGTCTACGCTCTGAAACGCCAAGGCCGCACTCTGTACGGTTTCGGAGGTTAATTCCCGACGACCGTTCGCATTGCACCCTACCTACTGTTCTTTAAAACGGCCCTTTTCAGGGCCACCATTTTATGTTATCACAATTATTCATTAACGTTTATGTCATTTAATGCATTTCGCAGTCGGCTACATGAGTACGTAATATAATATTATGTGTCACGTGTTTGGATGCGCAAAATAGTTAATATTATGAAGTATATACCGTATGAATTAACAAAACGTTATGGCGTATTGCCATTATAATAATATAAATATACTACACGAGTAGTTTTAACGGTATACATTTGTAATTGTTCGAGTTAATATTTTATAGTACATACAGACTATTGTGTACTCTGTAACATACATGCTAGTTGACATAAAAAATATAACAAACTAAATGTATAATATAATATAACATACTAATTGAATATTTGTGTATTATACAATTAGTAGAATCGCACGTGGGTAATATACGATTTTTATAACTATAGCCCATTGGCAAAATAGACATATATGTAAGTACTAATTTATTATCACAATAATATAATATTGAAGTCTGATCTAAATCTATAATATCGATGACAATATTATTGAAGAGACAATATTTCGATATTAACCAATGATGTTATTATTGTAGTGCCGGCCGATGTTGTAGCTAAATAGCAAAATACAATTGTCTTTTTTGTTTTAGTCAAGTGTCATTAAATCACTGTTGTCACATATGTATACGTTGGTATTTCAAGCTCATACTAATAATCATATTGTATATTATACTTAAATATTATTTCCAATTCGAGTTATAGTCATATTTTATAAATTGTTATTGACCTAAAAAAAAACTAAAGTAGATTTGCTGAAATTCTAAGTTATAATTGTTTAAATATACCTATATTTTCTAAGGCTCGACAAAATAATGTAACGATATTTTTCGCCCAACATAGCACATCATTTTATACCGAAAACACAACAAGAGTGTTGCGCAATAATAGTAAATATTGGTGGCCCTGAAAAGGGCCGTTTTAATATTTGTAAATACGGCGACGACGTTCTTATGCTTTCTTTTCGGTCTTCTTGGGCAAAAGGACGGCTTGGATGTTGGGCAACACACCGCCTTGGGCGATGGTGACGCCGGACAACAGTTTGTTCAACTCCTCGTCGTTCCTGATGGCCAACTGCAAATGTCTGGGGATGATACGGGTCTTCTTGTTGTCACGGGCGGCGTTACCGGCCAACTCCAACACTTCAGCGGCCAAGTACTCCATGACGGCGGCCAGGTACACGGGAGCGCCGGCACCGACGCGCTCGGCGTAGTTGCCCTTCCTCAACAGACGATGGATACGACCGACCGGGAACTGGAGTCCGGCACGGGACGACCGGGTCTTCGATTTGCCGCTCTTTGCTTTTCCTCCTTTGCCGCGTCCGCTCATGATGCTCGATTGTAGATTGTCGTGTAGTGAAACGAGAGAAAATCCAGACGATACTGATGATCGGAACAGGCCAAAATCGGTATTTATACACTTATACGACGTAAACGCGTCTGTATGTTGGCCTACGTTTGAAAATAACAACGATGAAAAACCACACTTCGTAGGTATGAACGTCCCAAGCTATGTGTTGTTTATACTCGTCGTGTTTTTCTTTGATGCTTAGACGTTGACGATGAAAAAACGGCACATCGTAGGGTTCGCTTTTAAACACAAAGTGTTAGTCTTACTCGTCGTTTTTTCGTCGACTCTTACAAATCGTACTCGATAAACGAAGTCGCGACGCGTAATAAATATGAGCGTAAACGATTTTCGAACCATCATTCGTCCACCAGCTACCGGCCAACTATTTCGACGACCCGCAAACCGTGTACAACCGCAGTCACTATGGCACCAGGAGGTAAATCCGCAGGCAAGGCCATGAAGAAGTCCGGCAAGGCGCAGAAAAACATCACCAAGTCCGACAAGAAGCGCAAGCCGAAGAGGAAAGAATCGTACGGTATTTACATCTACAAGGTGTTGAAACAAGTCCACCCCGACACCGGCGTTTCCTCCAAGGCTATGAGCATCATGAACAGCTTCGTCAACGACATTTTCGAACGCATCGCCGCCGAATCCAGCCGTCTGGCCCACTACAACAAGCGTTCGACCATCACCAGCCGGGAGATCCAGACCGCCGTCCGTCTCCTGTTGCCCGGTGAATTGGCCAAGCACGCCGTCAGTGAAGGCACCAAGGCCGTGACCAAGTACACCAGTTCCAAATAAGCATTTCGATATTAGTCGCGCGCTATATCCACTTAAAACGGCCCTTTTCAGGGCCACCAAATTATTATTCTGATACACGTTATAATATATAATATTATTATTACTCGTAGTGTATCCTATTTAAGTTATTAATATCTGGGGTTTTTAATTTTTATTGACAATATCACCGACCGGACGGACGACCGCCGTGTGTGTTATCGTCTTTTGTATCATTATATTACGTTTGTCGTCGGTTAGTACTACGACGTGTATTTTATTTGTACATTCAGCGAATTTTTTCACATTACATTACTAAAAATATAAATTCACTACACAAATTAGAAAAAAACGGGCAAAAGCAATAACCTTAGCTATATATGTATATAACAGCTTTATTAACTAAAATAAAATACAACAGTGATCTGCTCACTCGAGTTAATTGCATAACGACACAGTTTACTGGCAGAGTATAATATTATTGCATTTGAATATATTATATTATTAGGGCCCGGGACTTGTAACGAATGGTCTGAAAAATAGATCTGACTGCAGTATAGTTCTTAAAGACCAACGTATTTTAGCAAATAACGCAAGCCAAACGAAGTCAAAACAAACTATACAAAATTGTCTACACAGTAAAAATGTCAATAATGTTTATCATTTAAGGCCGCCCAAATTACTTTGTCGGGGGCACTCTCCCGTAATCGACCGTTTTATTACGAGGAGGGTATTGTCGCGCGCATTATTGTTTTTACGAATATTATAATTGTGTGTGTGTTTTACTTGGACCACTGGTCCTCCCCGTCGAGGGTTACGTCGTTCTGCTTTTATGACTTTTGGGGATTTTTTTATTCTTAGGCAGGTGGGTACTCAAATGTTTTATTATTTTCGATAATTGCGTCATATTTTAAAATTTTGTTTATTTAAAAGTGTTAAATTTATTTTTTATAAAAACTATTTTTATTTAGGTTTTGCGGTTACAACTAGTATGAACTAGTGATGGGAATCGGAAAATCCGGATTTTCACAAAAAAACGCTATTTAAGCTACTTAAAAATCATATAAGTGTTAAATAATTTTACAACATAAAGCTCTATATCTAAGTAACATTTTTTTGATAAATATGTGAAAATAAAACAAAACCCCAAAGAGATAAACTGCTTTTGAATTTCGGATTTGTTGAAATCCGAAAATCCGGAATCCGAAATCCGAAAGCATTTTATAAACAAAGTTAAAAGTTTTTTTTTAAAAAATGTTATCAACAAATTTTACTTAGGTACACATCTTTATATTGTAATAGTATTTAACAATTAAATGATTTTCAAATGACTTAAAAAGCGTTTTTTTGAAAAATCCGGATTTTCGGATTCCCATCACTAGTACGAACATGATATTTAAAAAATACAAGTTATATTTAAAATAAGTAGAAAATAAATTTCGAGTGCATATTTGGGGTTTCATTGAACAATTTACAGATAGGTACAATATAAAAAAAGCGATTATGAAGTACGTTTGTATGTGAGTACGTATGCATGCATGCATGTATGTATGTATGTATGTATGGATGGTGTGTACGTCAACAGATATCGCTTTTAGAATTGATCGACATCGAGACGGTTTTTCGTGTACAGTTTATCATATACGACTATAGTACACAAGTATTTGAATTTGAATACAAATTTACAATGAAATACAAATGAATACAACGACGTGGGTCGTTCGTTCCGCTCGTTTGTTTTTTTGTTTTTGTCCTGTTATCTATATCTCGCGTGTGCCGTTTAACGCACAGCGCAGCGGCCGCGTCCGTTGTTTTTTTCCGTTTTTAATCGGTCAGGTCAATTTGTAGTATGATAAACTGTACACGAAAAACTATCTCGATATCGATCAATTCTAAAAGCAATGTCTTTTAACGTACACGCCATCCATACGTACATACATACATACATACATACATGCTTGCATACTTCATAATCGCTTTAATCATCTTACATATTATCTGCAATAGCCAAGTATTTTTTATAGCATTACAATAACGTTGGTATTTTTATTAAATTTCCCCGCTCGTCCATTCTAAAGGCGTCACCCCTGCCCTTTCAATCTGTTTAAAATACGATTGTCATAATTTTTTTTTATTTGTATTCTACGGGTAATACCGACTAACAGTTGATGAACTACGGATTTATTCTAAGTTTGTATCTGTAGGACATCATTTTCCTAAATATACAATAACAAACGTATTTACTCATATTGTAATCGTTTTAACTTTTTCATTCCATTTCACAGTCACTATTACTTACTGTAGTTTGTATTACTATAATCTATAAAATATTAAATATCGGTACGAGACACCGCCGTTGACCGACACGACTATTGTGTGTATATTATATTTTATTAATATTTGGTGGTCCTGAAAAGGACCGTTTTAAGGGTTTAAGAGAGTGTTTTTAACAAATTACGCCTTCTTTTTGGGCGCAGCCGTCTTCTTGACTGCCACCTTCTTCGCCTTGGGTGCCTTGGCTTTGGTGGCCGGCGCTTTCTTAGCCTTGGCCGGAGACTTTTTCGGTTTCGCGGCTTTGGGTTTAGGCGCTGCGGCTACCTTTTTCACCTTCTTGGCGGCGGGCTCGCCGGATTTCGGTTTCTTGGCACCGGTGCTCTTCCTCTTCTTGGCCGCTCCGGGCGCCTTGGACACCGCCGCTTTCTTGGCGATCGGCTTCTTTTTCGGCGCTACCTTCTTCTCTTTTTTGACTTCGGCGGCCAATTTGAAATGGCCCGACGCTCCGTTGCCCTTGGTCTGGACCAGCTTGCCGCTGGCGACGGCCGACTTTAGGAATTTGCGGATGAAAGGCGCTAGCTTGGCAGCGTCCACTTTGTAGTTGGCGGCCAAATATTTCTTGATAGCCGGCAACGACGATCCTTTTTTCTCCTTCAGTTCCTTGACGGCTGCGATCACCATCACGGCCGTGGTAGGATGAGCCGGTGCGGCTTTCTTCGCCTTGGGAGCGGCGGACTTCTTTTTCGGCGACTTGGCCTGGGCCGGCGACGAGGCGGCTGGTGCTGGTGCGGCGACTGCGGTGTCGGTCATGGTGAAGCGGTTTGAAAATAGACTCTGGTACTCTGGCAAAATGAACAGGAACGGTGTGTATAACTCGCGTTTGGCCATCACGCCGTCTATATACTCGTCGCCATACCGACTAGTAAACGCTTACGGAATCGAATTTTCCGTTTTGACGTGATCCCGTTCCGTTTTATCTCGTTTTTTCCGCTCGAAAATCACTCAACGGCGATAAATCTCTTTCTCCTTAAAGCCAACGTTATAGCAAAGCCGTCGGTCGGTCGAATTTTCTCTTTAAGTCGACGGCCGCTGTGCCGTAGGAGGTTGTTCCGACCAGTCCGACTATTCAACGATACACCTCTTTCGAGGTCGATTACAACCCGTTAATTTCGAGTTAAATTAAAAAGTCTTTTCGATTCGCAATCTGCACGTGTATTGAAAAATTATCGCGTAGGGTATAAGAGTCTGAGTTATGAAGGGACCGAAGGGGGCCGTGTCGAATTCGGGTCGTTAGTAGTTTTACGCGTCGCGTAGTTATCGTCAAGACTCTATGCGATATTTTGACGGCGGCCACACCGACCGAATCGACTTAAGATTACACCGAAAATAGTAAAAACAATTTCAATTGTCATTATAAAAATATATTACCTATTCGGCTATTAAAGCTGCCCCGATTTCTATTAAAAATAAGACTTCCAAACGCGCGACTCTATTTTAATTAAATCGTTAAGCCGCTTCGAACGAGTAAACCGTCGCGATTAAGACGTCTTTACATTTGTTTAAATTTATTTTATATATTTTTGAAAGTTCAAGACCGATTTATTACGTTTGCTCAATAGTAGTATTGTTAAATATCTAGACTCGCCCGTGATCGTCGGGGGTCCATATTATGACGGTTTCGTCAAAGTGTACGAGGCAGCACATGTAGACGACGAGTAGCCCGTTTACAAAACCGATTACGTTGCAAAAAATTAATATCGGTATTATTATTTTAAAGTTTTATGATAGACGTTTTGGTTTATTTTGTCTTGAAATAAATTTCCAAAACCCATTTTTTACCTGATAAACATATACTTTATGTGTAGGCTTATTTCCAAAAGTTATTGTCTGCAGTAATTGCCAAGAGGCATGTAATATTGACCGTTTGTCAAATAAAAACTTATTACACAAAGGTTTCACATACGGTATTACATATTATTATTTTAATATTAAAGTCGGAAACAATTATTTCTCATTTTATTAAACGAAAATGCTAAATTATTATTGTAAAATTAGAAATAGAAATACAAAATTTATTTTATGAATAAAATCGTTGTTTTTTTTTTCTCCAGAAATAATCTACTTAATTCCAAAACTTTTCGTTTACTCACATTTGAGTGCCGAACTTAGTTACTTTTTCATTTTAAACGTGGTTGGAAAAATAATTTAAAATATAGAGCAATTAACAAAAAAAAATTGCAATTTTAGATAACAACTATTTGTCTTGATCATTTGTATTAAACGGTTTTTTTCATGTTTTCCCAAAATTTCAAAAAGTGTTGACTTTTATAATTAATTGTATATATGGGCTAGGTTCGATAAACAAAATACAAACACCAGCTGAACAATGGCCATTTCACATTAGCAAGTAATATATTATTATTATTATACGTCATTTGGTATATTATATTATTTAGTTTTGAGAAACGTATAGAACCTATTGATGTCGTCACTGTCCGTGTATTTTAAATTAAGTGCCGCGGAAACGTGTGGGGCCCATCATCTACCTACTTTCAGTTAAAATAGTTTTAAACAATACACCACAATCTACGGGTTTTTTTTCTTTTTTTTAATAACGCTTCCATCCCTCCCGTCGGACAAACCGGATAGAAAATAATAATTCCTTTATACACCACGTTCTACAACCTTTCAAATTCATATCGACTATAACGCGGCGGCCGCCGCCGACTACTTCCCGCGCGCGCCAAAAATACATTTACACTATGCCTAACACTATCCCGACCCGTTCATCGTCTATCGCCTATTATTTTACCCGCTTTTTTTTAATACAAATAATACTTCAATAAAAACGGTCGTTGGAAATTTTCAAGATTAATCTAAAAATGTAAGTAACAACATTCTCGGGGGGATACCCACGACCGTCGATAATAATAAAACTAGTTGTATTAATTTTACCAACAGCGCGGCGCCCGCTGTAAGGTCAATAAAGAAATAATTGTAACGCATGTAGTGGCCCTGAAAAGGGCCGTTTTAAAGAGGATTTGTAGTGTTTGAGACGATTAAGCACGTTCTCCGCGAATACGGCGAGCCAACTGGATGTCCTTGGGCATGATGGTAACGCGCTTGGCGTGGATAGCGCACAAGTTGGTGTCTTCGAACAGACCGACCAAGTATGCTTCGCTGGCTTCTTGCAGAGCCATGACGGCCGAGCTCTGGAAACGCAAGTCGGTCTTGAAGTCTTGGGCGATCTCGCGGACCAAGCGTTGGAACGGCAATTTGCGGATCAACAGCTCGGTGCTCTTCTGGTAACGACGGATTTCACGGAGAGCCACGGTACCGGGACGGTAACGATGGGGTTTCTTCACTCCTCCGGTCGCCGGTGCGCTCTTGCGGGCGGCTTTGGTGGCCAACTGCTTCCTGGGAGCCTTGCCTCCGGTAGATTTGCGGGCGGTTTGCTTGGTACGGGCCATGTCGGTAGTTCGTAGACTGTGTGTAAAAACTCGAAACGGTCGAATGTGTCTCCACACACCGAACGAGCTGGTTATATACAAATTCGGATCATAGGCGCGAGTTCTCATTGGTCGACGGAACGGCCTGCCGAAACAGAGGGGGTTCGCGCGATACCGCGCCGCGATTGGTCCGCGCGACGGCCCGATTACATAAATACGACGCGAAAACGTTGTCCGGGCATCATTCGATTTGTTTCTTCAGTCCGACGCAGCTCTCCGAACGACAATCAGCAACAATGACCGGACGCGGCAAAGGAGGAAAAGGTTTGGGAAAAGGAGGCGCCAAACGTCATCGTAAAGTGCTGCGGGACAACATCCAAGGAATCACCAAGCCGGCCATTCGTCGGTTAGCCCGCCGCGGTGGTGTCAAACGTATCTCCGGCCTGATCTACGAAGAGACCCGCGGAGTGTTGAAGGTGTTTCTGGAAAACGTAATCCGTGACGCCGTCACCTACACCGAGCACGCCAAGAGGAAGACCGTCACCGCCATGGACGTGGTCTACGCTCTGAAACGCCAAGGCCGCACTCTGTACGGTTTCGGAGGTTAATTCCCGACGACCGTTCGCATTGCACCCTACCTACTGTTCTTTAAAACGGCCCTTTTCAGGGCCACCATTTTATGTTATCACAATTATCCATTAACGTTTATGTCATTTAATGCATTTCGCAGTCGGCTACATGAGTACGTATATAATATTATGTGTCACGTGTTTGGATGCGCAAAATAGTTAATATTATGAAGTATACCGTATGAATTAACAAAACGTTATGGCGTATTGCCATTATAATAATAATAAATATACAAACGAGTAGTTTTAACGGTATACATTTGTAATTGTTCGAGTTAATATTTTATAGTACATACAGACTATTGTGTACTCTGTAACATACATGCTAGTTGACATAAAAAATATAACAAACTAAATGTATAATATAATATAACATACTAATTGAATATTTGTGTATTATACAATTAGTAGAATCGCACGTGGGTAATATACGATTTTTATAACTATAGCCCATTGGAAATAACAATAGATATAGTACTAATTTATTATCACAATAATATAATATTGTAAGTCATTGATCTAAATCTATAATATCTATTAATATCGATGACAATATATTGAAGAGACAATATTTCGATATTAACCAATGATGTTATTATTGTAGTGCCGGCCGATGTTGTAGCTAAATAGCAAAATACAATTGTCTTTTTTGTTTTAGTCAAGTGTCATTAAATCACTGTTGTCACATATGTATACGTTGGTATTTCAAGCTCATACTAATAATCATATTGTATATTATACTTAAATATTATTTCCAATTCGAGTTATAGTCATATTTTATAAATTGTTATTGACCTAAAGAAATAACTAAAGTAGATTTGCTGAAATTCTAAGTTATAATTGTTTAAATATACCTATATTTTCTAAGGCTCGACAAAATAATGTAACGATATTTTTCGCCCAACATAGCACATCATTTTATACCGAAAACACAACAAGAGTGTTGCGCAATAATAGTAAATATTGGTGGCCCTGAAAAGGGCCGTTTTAATATTTGTAAATACGGCGACGACGTTCTTATGCTTTCTTTTCGGTCTTCTTGGGCAAAAGGACGGCTTGGATGTTGGGCAACACACCGCCTTGGGCGATGGTGACGCCGGACAACAGTTTGTTCAACTCCTCGTCGTTCCTGATGGCCAACTGCAAATGTCTGGGGATGATACGGGTCTTCTTGTTGTCACGGGCGGCGTTACCGGCCAACTCCAACACTTCAGCGGCCAAGTACTCCATGACGGCGGCCAGGTACACGGGAGCGCCGGCACCGACGCGCTCGGCGTAGTTGCCCTTCCTCAACAGACGATGGATACGACCGACCGGGAACTGGAGTCCGGCACGGGACGACCGGGTCTTCGATTTGCCGCTCTTTGCTTTTCCTCCTTTGCCGCGTCCGCTCATGATGCTCGATTGTAGATTGTCGTGTAGTGAAACGAGAGAAAATCCAGACGATACTGATGATCGGAACAGGCCAAAATCGGTATTTATACACTTATACGACGTAAACGCGTCTGTATGTTGGCCTACGTTTGAAAATAACAACGATGAAAAACCACACTTCGTAGGTATGAACGTCCCAAGCTATGTGTTGTTTATACTCGTCGTGTTTTTCTTTGATGCTTAGACGTTGACGATGAAAAAACGGCACATCGTAGGGTTCGCTTTTAAACACAAAGTGTTAGTCTTACTCGTCGTTTTTTCGTCGACTCTTACAAATCGTACTCGATAAACGAAGTCGCGACGCGTAATAAATATGAGCGTAAACGATTTTCGAACCATCATTCGTCCACCAGCTACCGGCCAACTATTTCGACGACCCGCAAACCGTGTACAACCGCAGTCACTATGGCACCAGGAGGTAAATCCGCAGGCAAGGCCATGAAGAAGTCCGGCAAGGCGCAGAAAAACATCACCAAGTCCGACAAGAAGCGCAAGCCGAAGAGGAAAGAATCGTACGGTATTTACATCTACAAGGTGTTGAAACAAGTCCACCCCGACACCGGCGTTTCCTCCAAGGCTATGAGCATCATGAACAGCTTCGTCAACGACATTTTCGAACGCATCGCCGCCGAATCCAGCCGTCTGGCCCACTACAACAAGCGTTCGACCATCACCAGCCGGGAGATCCAGACCGCCGTCCGTCTCCTGTTGCCCGGTGAATTGGCCAAGCACGCCGTCAGTGAAGGCACCAAGGCCGTGACCAAGTACACCAGTTCCAAATAAGCATTTCGATATTAGTCGCGCGCTATATCCACTTAAAACGGCCCTTTTCAGGGCCACCAAATTATTATTCTGATACACGTTATTATATAATAATATTATTATTACTCGTAGTGTATCCTATTTAAGTTATTAATATCTGGGGTTTTTAATTTTTATTGACAATATCACCGACCGGACGGACGACCGCCGTGTGTGTTATCGTCTTTTGTATCATTATATTACGTTTGTCGTCGGTTAGTACTACGACGTGTATTTTATTTGTACATTCAGCGAATTTTTTCACATTACATTACTAAAAATATAAATTCACTACACAAATTAGAAAAAAACGGGAAAACAATATTAGCTATATATGTATATAACAGCTTTATTAACTAAAATAAAATACAACAGTGATCTGCTCACTCGAGTTAATTGCATAACGACACAGTTTACTGGCAGAGTATAATATTATTGCATTTGAATATATTATATTATTAGGGCCCGGGACTTGTAACGAATGGTCTGAAAAATAGATCTGACTGCAGTATAGTTCTTAAAGACCAACGTATTTTAGCAAATAACGCAGGCCAAACGAATGCAAAACAAACTATACAAAATTGTCTACACAGTAAAAATGTCAATAGTGTTTATTATTTAAGGCCGCCCAAATTACTTTGTCGGGGGCACTCTCCCGTAATCGACCGTTTTATTACGAGGAGGGTATTGTCGCGCGCATTATTGTTTTTACGAATATTATAATTGTGTGTGTGTTTATTAACTTTTGAGTTACTTTTCTTTTATATTTTGGGATTTTTTTATTCTTAGGCAGGTGGGTACTCAAATGTTTTATTATTTTCGATAATTGCGTCATATTTTAAAATTTTGTTTATTTAAAAGTGTTAAATTTATTTTTTATAAAAACTATTTTTATTTAGGTTTTGCGGTTACAACTAGTATGAACTAGTGATGGGAATCGGAAAATCCGGATTTTCACAAAAAAACGCTATTTAAGCTACTTAAAAATCATATAAGTGTTAAATAATTTTACAACATAAAGCTCTATATCTAAGTAACATTTTTTTGATAAATATGTGAAAATAAAACAAAACCCCAAAGAGATAAACTGCTTTTGAATTTCGGATTTGTTGAAATCCGAAAATCCGGAATCCGAAATCCGAAAGCATTTTATAAACAAAGTTAAAAGTTTTTTTTTAAAAAATGTTATCAACAAATTTTACTTAGGTACACATCTTTATATTGTAATAGTATTTAACAATTAAATGATTTTCAAATGACTTAAAAAGCGTTTTTTTGAAAAATCCGGATTTTCGGATTCCCATCACTAGTACGAACATGATATTTAAAAAATACAAGTTATATTTAAAAATAAGTAGAAAAAAATTTCGAGTGCATATTTGGGGTTTCATTGAACAATTTACAGATAGGTACAATATAAAAAAAGCGATTATGAAGTACGTTTGTATGTGAGTACGTATGCATGCATGTGATGTATGTATGTATGTATGGATGGTGTGTACGTCAACAGATATCGCTTTTAGAATTGATCGACATCGAGACGGTTTTTCGTGTACAGTTTATCATATACGACTATAGTACACAAGTATTTGAATTTGAATACAAATTTACAATGAAATACAAATGAATACAACGACGTGGGTCGTTCGTTCCGCTCGTTTGTTTTTTTGTTTTTGTCCTGTTATCTATATCTCGCGTGTGCCGTTTAACGCACAGCGCAGCGGCCGCGTCCGTTGTTTTTTTCCGTTTTTAATCGGTCAGGTCAATTTGTAGTATGATAAACTGTACACGAAAAACTATCTCGATATCGATCAATTCTAAAAGCAATGTCTTTTAACGTACACGCCATCCATACGTACATACATACATACATACATACATGCTTGCATACTTCATAATCGCTTTAATCATCTTACATATTATCTGCAATAGCCAAGTATTTTTTATAGCATTAAAATAACGTTGGTATTTTTATTAAATTTCCCCGCTCGTCCATTCTAAAGGCGTCACCCCTGCCCTTTCAATCTGTTTAAAATACGATTGTCATAATTTTTTTTTATTTGTATTCTACGGGTAATACCGACTAACAGTTGATGAACTACGGATTTATTCTAAGTTTGTATCTGTAGGACATCATTTTCCTAAATATACAATAACAAACGTATTTACTCATATTGTAATCGTTTTAACTTTTTCATTCCATTTCACAGTCACTATTACTTACTGTAGTTTGTATTACTATAATCTATAAAATATTAAATATCGGTACGAGACACCGCCGTTGACCGACACGACTATTGTGTGTATATTATATTTTATTAATATTTGGTGGTCCTGAAAAGGACCGTTTTAAGGGTTTAAGAGAGTGTTTTTAACAAATTACGCCTTCTTTTTGGGCGCAGCCGTCTTCTTGACTGCCACCTTCTTCGCCTTGGGTGCCTTGGCTTTGGTGGCCGGCGCTTTCTTAGCCTTGGCCGGAGACTTTTTCGGTTTCGCGGCTTTGGGTTTAGGCGCTGCGGCTACCTTTTTCACCTTCTTGGCGGCGGGCTCGCCGGATTTCGGTTTCTTGGCACCGGTGCTCTTCCTCTTCTTGGCCGCTCCGGGCGCCTTGGACACCGCCGCTTTCTTGGCGATCGGCTTCTTTTTCGGCGCTACCTTCTTCTCTTTTTTGACTTCGGCGGCCAATTTGAAATGGCCCGACGCTCCGTTGCCCTTGGTCTGGACCAGCTTGCCGCTGGCGACGGCCGACTTTAGGAATTTGCGGATGAAAGGCGCTAGCTTGGCAGCGTCCACTTTGTAGTTGGCGGCCAAATATTTCTTGATAGCCGGCAACGACGATCCTTTTTTCTCCTTCAGTTCCTTGACGGCTGCGATCACCATCACGGCCGTGGTAGGATGAGCCGGTGCGGCTTTCTTCGCCTTGGGAGCGGCGGACTTCTTTTTCGGCGACTTGGCCTGGGCCGGCGACGAGGCGGCTGGTGCTGGTGCGGCGACTGCGGTGTCGGTCATGGTGAAGCGGTTTGAAAATAGACTCTGGTACTCTGGCAAAATGAACAGGAACGGTGTGTATAACTCGCGTTTGGCCATCACGCCGTCTATATACTCGTCGCCATACCGACTAGTAAACGCTTACGGAATCGAATTTTCCGTTTTGACGTGATCCCGTTCCGTTTTATCTCGTTTTTTCCGCTCGAAAATCACTCAACGGCGATAAATCTCTTTCTCCTTAAAGCCAACGTTATAGCAAAGCCGTCGGTCGGTCGAATTTTCTCTTTAAGTCGACGGCCGCTGTGCCGTAGGAGGTTGTTCCGACCAGTCCGACTATTCAACGATACACCTCTTTCGAGGTCGATTACAACCCGTTAATTTCGAGTTAAATTAAAAAGTCTTTTCGATTCGCAATCTGCACGTGTATTGAAAAATTATCGCGTAGGGTATAAGAGTCTGAGTTATGAAGAGACCGAAGGGGGCGGTGTCGAATTCGGGTCGTTAGTAGTTTTACGTGTCGCGTAGTTATCATCAAAACTCTATGCGATATTTTGACGGCGGCAACACCGACCGAATCGACTTAAGATTACACCGAAAATAGTAAAAACAATTTCAATTGTCATTATAAAAATATATTACCTATTCGGCTATTAAAGCTGCCCCGATTTCTATTAAAAATAAGACTTCCAAACGCGCGACTCTATTTTAATTAAATCGTTAACCGCTTCGAACGAGTAAACCGTCGCGATTAAGACGTCTTTACATTTGTTTAAATTTATTTTATATATTTTTGAAAGTTCAAGACCGATTTATTACGTTTGCTCAATAGTAGTATTGTTAAATATCTAGACTCGCCCGTGATCGTCGGGGGTCCATATTATGACGGTTTCGTCCAAAGTGTACGAGGCAGCACAGTGTAAAACTGAACAACGAGTAGCCCGTTTACAAAACCGATTACGTTGCAAAAAATTAATATCGGTATTATTATTTTAAAGTTTTATGATAACGTTTTGGTTTATTTTGTCTTGAAATAAATTTCCAAAACCCATTTTTTACCTGATAAACATATACTTTATGTGTAGGCTTATTTCCAAAAGTTATTGTCTGCAGTAATTGCCAAGAGGCATGTAATATTGACCGTTTGTCAAATAAAAACTTATTATCATCACAACGGTTTTCACATAGGTATTACATATTATATTTTAATATTAAAGTCGGAAACAATTATTTCTCATTTTATTAAACGAAAATGCTAAATTATTATTGTAAAATTAGAAATAGAAATACAAAATTTATTTTATGAATAAAATCGTTGTTTTTTTTTTCTCCAGAAATAATCTACTTAAATCCAAAACTTTTCGTTTACTCACATTTGAGTGCCGAACTTAGTTACTTTTTCATTTTAAACGTGGTTGGAAAAATAATTTAAAATATAGAGCAATTAACAAAAAAAAATTGCAATTTTAGATAACAACTATTTGTCTTGGTCATTTTATTAAACGGGTTTTTTCATGTTTTCCCAAAATTTCAAAAAGTGTTGACTTTTATAATTAATTGTATATATGGCTATATTCGATAAACAAAATACAAACACCAGCTGAACAATGGCCATTTCACATTAGCAAGTAATATATTATTATTATTATAGTCATTTGGTATATTATATTATTTAGTTTTGAGAAACGTATAGAACCTATTGATGTCGTCACTGTCCGTGTATTTTAAATTAAGTGCCGCGGAAACGTGTGGGGCCCATATCTACCTACTTTCAGTTAAAATAGTTTTAAACAATACACCACAATCTACGGGTTTTTTTTCTTTTTTTTAATAACGCTTCCATCCCTCCCGTCGGACAAACCGGATAGAAAATAATAATTCCTTTATACACCACGTTCTACAACCTTTCAAATTCATATCGACTATAACGCGGCGCCGCCGCCGACTACTTCCCGCGCGCGCCAAAAATACATTTTACACTATGCCTAACACTATCCCGACCCGTTCATCGTCTATCGCCTATTATTTTACCCGCTTTTTTTTAATACAAATAATACTTCAATAAAAACGGTCGTTGGAAATTTTCAAGATTAATCTAAAAATGTAAGTAACAACATTCTCGGGGGGATACCCACGACCGTCGATAATAATAAAACTGTTGTATTAATTTTACCAACAGCGCGGCGCCCGCTGTAAGGTCAATAAAGAAATAATTGTAACGCATGTAGTGGCCCTGAAAAGGGCCGTTTTAAAGAGGATTTGTAGTGTTTGAGACGATTAAGCACGTTCTCCGCGAATACGGCGAGCCAACTGGATGTCCTTGGGCATGATGGTAACGCGCTTGGCGTGGATAGCGCACAAGTTGGTGTCTTCGAACAGACCGACCAAGTATGCTTCGCTGGCTTCTTGCAGAGCCATGACGGCCGAGCTCTGGAAACGCAAGTCGGTCTTGAAGTCTTGGGCGATCTCGCGGACCAAGCGTTGGAACGGCAATTTGCGGATCAACAGCTCGGTGCTCTTCTGGTAACGACGGATTTCACGGAGAGCCACGGTACCGGGACGGTAACGATGGGGTTTCTTCACTCCTCCGGTCGCCGGTGCGCTCTTGCGGGCGGCTTTGGTGGCCAACTGCTTCCTGGGAGCCTTGCCTCCGGTAGATTTGCGGGCGGTTTGCTTGGTACGGGCCATGTCGGTAGTTCGTAGACTGTGTGTAAAAACTCGAAACGGTCGAATGTGTCTCCGCACACCGAACGAGCTGGTTATATACAAATTCGGATCATAGGCGCGAGTTCTCATTGGTCGACGGAACGGCCTGCCGAAACAGAGGGGGTTCGCGCGATACCGCGCCGCGATTGGTCCGCGCGACGGCCCGATTACATAAATACGACGCGAAAACGTTGTCCGGGCATCATTCGATTTGTTTCTTCAGTCCGACGCAGCTCTCCGAACGACAATCAGCAACAATGACCGGACGCGGCAAAGGAGGAAAAGGTTTGGGAAAAGGAGGCGCCAAACGTCATCGTAAAGTGCTGCGGGACAACATCCAAGGAATCACCAAGCCGGCCATTCGTCGGTTAGCCCGCCGCGGTGGTGTCAAACGTATCTCCGGCCTGATCTACGAAGAGACCCGCGGAGTGTTGAAGGTGTTTCTGGAAAACGTAATCCGTGACGCCGTCACCTACACCGAGCACGCCAAGAGGAAGACCGTCACCGCCATGGACGTGGTCTACGCTCTGAAACGCCAAGGCCGCACTCTGTACGGTTTCGGAGGTTAATTCCCGACGACCGTTCGCATTGCACCCTACCTACTGTTCTTTAAAACGGCCCTTTTCAGGGCCACCATTTTATGTTATCACAATTATCCATTAACGTTTATGTCATTTAATGCATTTCGCAGTCGGCTACATGAGTATAATATTATTTGTCACGTGTTTGGATGCGCAAAATAGTTAATATTATGAAGTATACCGTATGAATTAACAAAACGTTATGGCGTATTGCCATTATAATAATATATATATATACAAACGAGTAGTTTTAACGGTATACATTTGTAATTGTTCGAGTTAATATTTTATAGTACATACAGACTATTGTGTACTCTGTAACATACATGCTAGTTGACATAAAAAATATAACAAACTAAATGTATAATATAATATAACATACTAATTGAATATTTGTGTATTATACAATTAGTAGAATCGCACGTGGGTAATATACGATTTTTATAACTATAGCCCATTGGTAACAATAGATATAGTACTAATTTATTGTCACAATAATAGTAATCATTGATCTAAATCTATAATATCTATTAATATCGATGACAATATTATTGAAGAGACAATATTTCGATATTAACCAATGATGTTATTATTGTAGTGCCGGCCGATGTTGTAGCTAAATAGCAAAATACAATTGTCTTTTTTGTTTTAGTCAAGTGTCATTAAATCACTGTTGTCACATATGTATACGTTGGTATTTCAAGCTCATACTAATAATCATATTGTATATTATACTTAAATATTATTTCCAATTCGAGTTATAGTCATATTTTATAAATTGTTATTGACCTAAAAAAATAACTAAAGTAGATTTGCTGAAATTCTAAGTTATAATTGTTTAAATATACCTATATTTTCTAAGGCTCGACAAAATAATGTAACGATATTTTTCGCCCAACATAGCACATCATTTTATACCGAAAACACAACAAGAGTGTTGCGCAATAATAGTAAATATTGGTGGCCCTGAAAAGGGCCGTTTTAATATTTGTAAATACGGCGACGACGTTCTTATGCTTTCTTTTCGGTCTTCTTGGGCAAAAGGACGGCTTGGATGTTGGGCAACACACCGCCTTGGGCGATGGTGACGCCGGACAACAGTTTGTTCAACTCCTCGTCGTTCCTGATGGCCAACTGCAAATGTCTGGGGATGATACGGGTCTTCTTGTTGTCACGGGCGGCGTTACCGGCCAACTCCAACACTTCAGCGGCCAAGTACTCCATGACGGCGGCCAGGTACACGGGAGCGCCGGCACCGACGCGCTCGGCGTAGTTGCCCTTCCTCAACAGACGATGGATACGACCGACCGGGAACTGGAGTCCGGCACGGGACGACCGGGTCTTCGATTTGCCGCTCTTTGCTTTTCCTCCTTTGCCGCGTCCGCTCATGATGCTCGATTGTAGATTGTCGTGTAGTGAAACGAGAGAAAATCCAGACGATACTGATGATCGGAACAGGCCAAAATCGGTATTTATACACTTATACGACGTAAACGCGTCTGTATGTTGGCCTACGTTTGAAAATAACAACGATGAAAAACCACACTTCGTAGGTATGAACGTCCCAAGCTATGTGTTGTTTATACTCGTCGTGTTTTTCTTTGATGCTTAGACGTTGACGATGAAAAAACGGCACATCGTAGGGTTCGCTTTTAAACACAAAGTGTTAGTCTTACTCGTCGTTTTTTCGTCGACTCTTACAAATCGTACTCGATAAACGAAGTCGCGACGCGTAATAAATATGAGCGTAAACGATTTTCGAACCATCATTCGTCCACCAGCTACCGGCCAACTATTTCGACGACCCGCAAACCGTGTACAACCGCAGTCACTATGGCACCAGGAGGTAAATCCGCAGGCAAGGCCATGAAGAAGTCCGGCAAGGCGCAGAAAAACATCACCAAGTCCGACAAGAAGCGCAAGCCGAAGAGGAAAGAATCGTACGGTATTTACATCTACAAGGTGTTGAAACAAGTCCACCCCGACACCGGCGTTTCCTCCAAGGCTATGAGCATCATGAACAGCTTCGTCAACGACATTTTCGAACGCATCGCCGCCGAATCCAGCCGTCTGGCCCACTACAACAAGCGTTCGACCATCACCAGCCGGGAGATCCAGACCGCCGTCCGTCTCCTGTTGCCCGGTGAATTGGCCAAGCACGCCGTCAGTGAAGGCACCAAGGCCGTGACCAAGTACACCAGTTCCAAATAAGCATTTCGATATTAGTCGCGCGCTATATCCACTTAAAACGGCCCTTTTCAGGGCCACCAAATTATTATTATTCTGATACACGTTATTATATAATAATATTATTATTATTCGTAGTGTATCCTATTTAAGTTATTAATATCTGGGGTTTTTAATTTTTATTGACAATATCACCGACCGGACGGACGACCGCCGTGTGTGTTATCGTCTTTTGTATCATTATATTACGTTTGTCGTCGGTTAGTACTACGACGTGTATTTTATTTGTACATTCAGCGAATTTTTTCACATTACATTACTAAAAATATAAATTCACTACACAAATTAGAAAAAAACGGGAAAACAATATTAGCTATATATAACACTTAAATTAGCTATATATGTATATAACAGTTTTATTAACTAAAATAAAATACAACAGTGATCTGCTCACTCGAGTTAATTGCATAACGACACAGTTTACTGGCAGAGTATAATATTATTGCATTTGAATATATTATATTATTAGGGCCCGGGACTTGTAACGAATGGTCTGAAAAATAGATCTGACTGCAGTATAGTTCTTAAAGACCAACGTATTTTAGCAAATAAGCAATTAAACGTAGGCCAAACAAACTATACAAAATTTTCTACACAGTAAAAATGTCAATAGTGTTTATTATTTAAGGCCGCCCAAATTACTTTGTCGGGGGCACTCTCCCGTAATCGACCGTTTTATTACGAGGAGGGTATTGTCGCGCGCATTATTGTTTTTACGAATATTATAATTGTGTGTGTGTTTATTAACTTTTGAGTTACTTTTCTTTTATATTTTGGGATTTTTTTATTCTTAGGCAGGTGGGTACTCAAATGTTTTATTATTTTCGATAATTGCGTCATATTTTAAAATTTTGTTTATTTAAAAGTGTTAAATTTATTTTTTATAAAAACTATTTTTATTTAGGTTTTGCGGTTACAACTAGTATGAACTAGTGATGGGAATCGGAAAATCCGGATTTTCACAAAAAAACGCTATTTAAGCTACTTAAAAATCATATAAGTGTTAAATAATTTTACAACATAAAGCTCTATATCTAAGTAACATTTTTTTGATAAATATGTGAAAATAAAACAAAACCCCAAAGAGATAAACTGCTTTTGAATTTCGGATTTGTTGAAATCCGAAAATCCGGAATCCGAAATCCGAAAGCATTTTATAAACAAAGTTAAAAGTTTTTTTTTAAAAAATGTTATCAACAAATTTTACTTAGGTACACATCTTTATATTGTAATAGTATTTAACAATTAAATGATTTTCAAATGACTTAAAAAGCGTTTTTTTGAAAAATCCGGATTTTCGGATTCCCATCACTAGTACGAACATGATATTTAAAAAATACAAGTTATATTTAAAAAAAGTAGAAAATAAATTTCGAGTGCATATTTGGGGTTTCATTGAACAATTTACAGATAGGTACAATATAAAAAAAGCGATTATGAAGTACGTTTGTATGTGAGTACGTATGCATGTCATGTAGTATGTATGTATGTATGGATGGTGTGTACGTCAACAGATATCGCTTTTAGAATTGATCGACATCGAGACGGTTTTTCGTGTACAGTTTATCATATACGACTATAGTACACAAGTATTTGAATTTGAATACAAATTTACAATGAAATACAAATGAATACAACGACGTGGGTCGTTCGTTCCGCTCGTTTGTTTTTTTGTTTTTGTCCTGTTATCTATATCTCGCGTGTGCCGTTTAACGCACAGCGCAGCGGCCGCGTCCGTTGTTTTTTTCCGTTTTTAATCGGTCAGGTCAATTTGTAGTATGATAAACTGTACACGAAAAACTATCTCGATATCGATCAATTCTAAAAGCAATGTCTTTTAACGTACACGCCATCCATACGTACATACATACATACATACATACATGCTTGCATACTTCATAATCGCTTTAATCATCTTACATATTATCTGCAATAGCCAAGTATTTTTTATAGCATTACAATAACGTTGGTATTTTTATTAAATTTCCCCGCTCGTCCATTCTAAAGGCGTCACCCCTGCCCTTTCAATCTGTTTAAAATACGATTGTCATAATTTTTTTTTATTTGTATTCTACGGGTAATACCGACTAACAGTTGATGAACTACGGATTTATTCTAAGTTTGTATCTGTAGGACATCATTTTCCTAAATATACAATAACAAACGTATTTACTCATATTGTAATCGTTTTAACTTTTTCATTCCATTTCACAGTCACTATTACTTACTGTAGTTTGTATTACTATAATCTATAAAATATTAAATATCGGTACGAGACACCGCCGTTGACCGACACGACTATTGTGTGTATATTATATTTTATTAATATTTGGTGGTCCTGAAAAGGACCGTTTTAAGGGTTTAAGAGAGTGTTTTTAACAAATTACGCCTTCTTTTTGGGCGCAGCCGTCTTCTTGACTGCCACCTTCTTCGCCTTGGGTGCCTTGGCTTTGGTGGCCGGCGCTTTCTTAGCCTTGGCCGGAGACTTTTTCGGTTTCGCGGCTTTGGGTTTAGGCGCTGCGGCTACCTTTTTCACCTTCTTGGCGGCGGGCTCGCCGGATTTCGGTTTCTTGGCACCGGTGCTCTTCCTCTTCTTGGCCGCTCCGGGCGCCTTGGACACCGCCGCTTTCTTGGCGATCGGCTTCTTTTTCGGCGCTACCTTCTTCTCTTTTTTGACTTCGGCGGCCAATTTGAAATGGCCCGACGCTCCGTTGCCCTTGGTCTGGACCAGCTTGCCGCTGGCGACGGCCGACTTTAGGAATTTGCGGATGAAAGGCGCTAGCTTGGCAGCGTCCACTTTGTAGTTGGCGGCCAAATATTTCTTGATAGCCGGCAACGACGATCCTTTTTTCTCCTTCAGTTCCTTGACGGCTGCGATCACCATCACGGCCGTGGTAGGATGAGCCGGTGCGGCTTTCTTCGCCTTGGGAGCGGCGGACTTCTTTTTCGGCG
>NW_026096270.1:0-3794 GCF_023614345.1 Adelges cooleyi | reverse complement strand
ACTTGGCCTGGGCCGGCGACGAGGCGGCTGGTGCTGGTGCGGCGACTGCGGTGTCGGTCATGGTGAAGCGGTTTGAAAATAGACTCTGGTACTCTGGCAAAATGAACAGGAACGGTGTGTATAACTCGCGTTTGGCCATCACGCCGTCTATATACTCGTCGCCATACCGACTAGTAAACGCTTACGGAATCGAATTTTCCGTTTTGACGTGATCCCGTTCCGTTTTATCTCGTTTTTTTCCGCTCGAAAATCACTCAACGGCGATAAATCTCTTTCTCCTTAAAGCCAACGTTATAGCAAAGCCGTCGGTCGGTCGAATTTTCTCTTTAAGTCGACGGCCGCTGTGCCGTAGGAGGTTGTTCCGACCAGTCCGACTATTCAACGATACACCTCTTTCGAGGTCGATTACAACCCGTTAATTTCGAGTTAAATTAAAAAGTCTTTTCGATTCGCAATCTGCACGTGTATTGAAAAATTATCGCGTAGGGTATAAGAGTCTGAGTTATGAAGAGACCGAAGGGGGCGGTGTCGAATTCGGGTCGTTAGTAGTTTTACGTGTCGCGTAGTTATCATCAAAACTCTATGCGATATTTTGACGGCGGCAACACCGACCGAATCGACTTAAGATTACACCGAAAATAGTAAAAACAATTTCAATTGTCATTATAAAAATATATTACCTATTCGGCTATTAAAGCTGCCCCGATTTCTATTAAAAATAAGACTTCCAAACGCGCGACTCTATTTTAATTAAATCGTTAACCGCTTCGAACGAGTAAACCGTCGCGATTAAGACGTCTTTACATTTGTTTAAATTTATTTTATATATTTTTGAAAGTTCAAGACCGATTTATTACGTTTGCTCAATAGTAGTATTGTTAAATATCTAGACTCGCCCGTGATCGTCGGGGGTCCATATTATGACGGTTTCGTCCAAAGTGTACGAGGCAGCACATGTAGCACAACGAGTAGCCCGTTTACAAAACCGATTACGTTCCAAAAAATTAATATCGGTATTATTATTTTAAAGTTTTATGATAACGTTTTGGTTTATTTTGTCTTGAAATAAATTTCCAAAACCCATTTTTTACCTGATAAACATATACTTTATGTGTAGGCTTATTTCCAAAAGTTATTGTCTGCAGTAATTGCCATGAGGCATGTAATATTGACCGTTTGTCAAATAAAAACTTATTATCAACAAAACGGTTTTCACATAGGTATTACATATTATATTTTAATATTAAAGTCGGAAACAATTATTTCTCATTTTATTAAACGAAAATGCTAAATTATTATTGTAAAATTAGAAATAGAAATACAAAATTTATTTTATGAATAAAATCGTTGTTTTTTTTTTCTCCAGAAATAATCTACTTAAATCCAAAACTTTTCGTTTACTCACATTTGAGTGCCGAACTTAGTTACTTTTTCATTTTAAACGTGGTTGGAAAAATAATTTAAAATATAGAGCAATTAACAAAAAAAAATTGCAATTTTAGATAACAACTATTTGTCTTGGACATTTTATTAAACGGTTTTTTTCATGTTTTCCCAAAATTTCAAAAAGTGTTGACTTTTATAATTAATTGTATATATGGCTATTCGATAAACAAAATACAAACACCAGCTGAACAATGGCCATTTCACATTAGCAAGTAATATATTATTATTATTATACGATCATTTGGTATATTATATTATTTAGTTTTGAGAAACGTATAGAACCTATTGATGTCGTCACTGTCCGTGTATTTTAAATTAAGTGCCGCGGAAACGTGTGGGGCCCATATCTACCTACTTTCAGTTAAAATAGTTTTAAACAATACACCACAATCTACGGGTTTTTTTTTTTTTTTTTTAATAACGCTTCCATCCCTCCCGTCGGACAAACCGGATAGAAAATAATAATTCCTTTATACACCACGTTCTACAACCTTTCAAATTCATATCGACTATAACGCGGCGCCGCCGCCGACTACTTCCCGCGCGCGCCAAAAATACATTTACACTATGCCTAACGCTATCCCGACCCGTTCATCGTCTATCGCCTATTATTTTACCCGCTTTTTTTTTTTTTTTTTTTTTTTAACTAAATTTCGGGCATCTACATAGCGGGTGCGAAATGTCTCGGACCACCGTGGGTTGGTATCGTCGACCGTGGGTTGCTATCACGATATTGTGTTTATTATACGATATCACAGAATTCTAAATCGTGTATCAGAAGATTGATAATTTGTGATAACGATGCATGGAGGCATCGTTTGATATCTCCACGACATCGTTAATTAGGTTCATGTTGTAAAAATCGCTCTAATACGGTGTGTCTAGCAATAATTGGTTTTTATCGATGTTATGTCATCGTCTTAATCTTATGCATCTAATATATTTTTTTACATGGCATTTATTGATCATAAATACTGTACAACCCTTAGGTAAGTGATATTATAATAATAATAAGTTTATTTTGCCAATTTAAAATTTTCGGTACAACTAAAAGTAATAAGTACAAATAAGATAAATTATATTGACTCACTTCTAAAAAGCTAAAAGCTTGTGCTAAGAATTGAGAGTTTCTTATAACATTATAATATAGAAACGAAATGACTTAAAATTTAATAAAAAACATATAGTCTTATTAAAAAGAGAAGAAAAAAAAGAAAAGGAAAAATGTATAAATCATAATTAAGTGTAACATAATCAAACTGGTTAAGCTTAATATATAATTTTAAAGATTTAATATTATTGAAGTTAAAAAGATTTAAATTTAATTTGTGACACAACAATGTACATTTGTAAATAGGACTCTGAGAGGTTACAGTCTTATAGCATTTAATAGAATTAAGATTAGAATGACAATTTTTTCTAGTATTATAATTATGCTCTATGGTATTCAAACAATGTCTATATTTATATACAAGTAAAAGCTAAGATTTATAATATAACATGGATATACGTTGTATTTAAAGGAGACAAATAATATTCATAGGTACCACCCCAAAAGGGCAATCCATAGTAAACTAAAGATTGAACTAATGACATTTAAATAATTCTCGAGTGATTAATATCTAAAATATCTTTTAAGCCTTTAAAGTTATAAAATAATTTCCTGATAGTGTTAACCAATTTATCCACATGATAACTCCATTTTAGTTTTTCATCAAATATTAACCCTAAATATTTAATATGATTTACTCTTTGAATATGTTGACAATAACAGGACACAATTTTATTTTTACAGTTTAAGGAATGTGGACAAATGAAAAGATTATGTAAGGTAGTTGAATTTGATCTAAGATTAAATAGTATATAATAAGACTTTTTTAGGTTTAACTCTAAAAAATTATTATCATACCAACTCTGAACACTATCTAATGAAATATTAACCTCATAAAATAGAACATCAATACTTTTATTATTAAAAAGCATAACCGTATCATCAGCAAAACTATTAATATCACCTTTTATAGAAACATTAAGAAGGCCATTAACATAAATATTGAATATTAAAGGGCTTAAGACAGAACCCTGCGGAACACCAATTGAAATATTATTTACATTACTACATTCACCATTAACCCTTACAATTTGAGTTCTATCACTTAGGTATGACTTGATTAACTTTAAAATATTACCTCTTATCCCAGCATAGTGTAATTTTCTATTTAAAAGATCTAGATTTACAGTGTCAAATGCTTTTTTGATATCAAGAAAAACCCCTATTACATAATTACTTTTATCAACATTTTCATAAATTTAACGAGTAATATGAAATAAAGCGTCATTAGTAGACA